>NC_133778.1:57055132-57147381 GCF_003597395.2 Chelonoidis abingdonii | reverse complement strand
GCGAAAACATGAAACACATCGGTACACACACTCATCACAGAACATGTGAGGATGTTTAATGCTCTAAACTAATAATGTTGTATGAAGAGACCCGAGAAGGCTAAACCAACAAACAGGACATTCTTTAGTGCAAAAGAGCACTTCTGGATGCCCCGCTTTAAACCTAATTCTCTATCCTCTCAAAAATGACTATTTAACATAAGAAAAAAAAGGCTACTTGACACAAAGCTTTTGTTATTCAGTAGATCAGCAACGTGCTCTAGATACTTGTAAGGGAAAAAAAAACCCACAACAGACATTGATTTTAGAAAATCAATAACCAACATTTAATAAAAAGAACAGAGGAAACACAAGAGAGGAGAAGGAAACATTACGTGTAATTTTAATGTCTCCTAAATTACCGAGCGATGAGGGGAAGGGGAAGTCTCCTATGTGAGGACCACCTTAAATAATGACAGACACAGGAGTAAAGGCGGGGGGTGTGTATGCGGTGGGGGGGGGAGAGACTTTAAGAAAAGATAACAAGGAACGGATCATTGGGAAGCTGCTTGGAATATATTATTTTAGTTGGGGTTTTTTTTTGTAATACTAAGCCAAGCAAATAGATCAAAGACAACACAAAGGGTAACATAAAGAACAGTTTCTGACTAAAATTCCTCTATCACTCCCCCATATGGCTCGACACCTCCACCACAACAAGAAAAAGACACACATACACACACACACACACACACACACTCGCAACCTAGAGAGAGGAAGGGGGCGGGAGGGGGGAGAGAAAGGATCATTTGTTTCTAATCAACATTCTCTTGTCTTTGTGTTTTTTCTCCTTCCACCCCCACTCCACCTCTCCACTTAAATGAAGTAGCTCAGCTATAAGCAAATAGGTTCAGGTTCACACAAATATCTTCATTCCTCCTGATCTCTAGAGGAAAGTTGTTGAAAGTGGGGCTGAGATGTCCATTCAGGGGCTCCAGGGTGGCTGGGAGAGGGGGCAGACTTCCAAACCAACGAAGAAAAGAAGAAACTAGGGAGGGACAGAGACCCACACCAGGGAAGAGCTGCCAAATGTGAGATCAGACCAGAACACCCCGTCCCATTGAACCCAACCTCTCAGTCGCCTGCAGAGACCGGGGAGAGGGTAACTATGGGCAATTGGGCAACAAACTCATTCTTTTCTTAATGATTAAGGAGAAGGAACTTTCATTTTCGAGTCTGTAACAATTTTTAAAAAGTAAATAACTCCCTGCCAATGTGGCTCAGGATTCTCACGGTGCCTTTTTCCCAGGGAATATGGTTTTTCCGTGGTTCCCCCTCCCTTTAGTGGAACTATTGAAAATACCTCTCCGCCTCCTCTCGTCTCTCTCTTCCCCCTGACACTAGAGTCCATGGCTTAGGTGGTTCTGCCAACATGAAAACTGGCCGGAAAGTGGCTTTGGTCTGTGTGAGACTTACATGTCTGGGAAGTAATTCTGCCACTGCAGGCAGCGGTCAAAGGGAAAAAAAGCAGGAGAGAGAGAGAGAGACTCCAGCGGGTCCTGGGGGGCTGTGAGAAGCCAGGAGCAAGAGACACGGAGCCCAGGACCGTTAGTTCGAGCAGGGACCCAGGCAAGAAAGTTTCAGCCTTTCTAAGCCACACAGTCTGCATGGGGCTATCGCTCAGTCTCTGGCTTTTCTTTCCAAACCGCCCAGTGATTCTGCAGAACTCAAACTACAGAAGCCCAAGATCTGGGACTCTGCCCACTTGCTCGGACTTCTCCAAAGCCGTCCGGGGGGGGGGGCGGGGGAGGTAAGGGGGATAAGGAGCGCTCGGTTAGATGCGCCCGGAGAAAAGAGCTGGGATCCTCCGGTTTCTTTGACACTCACTTTCCCTGGGACTCCCTTGAACTCTCTCTCCCCTCCAGAGATATACAACAGGCGGATCTCTCCTCCGCCACATAGAAAGCGATCGCCAGCAAACCCCGGGCTGCTGCGGTTGCTGCTGGGTGGTATTTTCTCGCTCTCCCCCTCTATCTCTCTAGTGGAGTCTAAAGGAAAAGTTTGATTCGGGGTTTTCTTACCGTTTTTCCTTCTTGGATTGGCTTGTTTTCGCCTCTTATACCTGGGGCCATCCGCCATGATCTGCTGCTTCATTGATAAGAGTGGATCAGATGGCAGTTCGCATGGACTCGACTCCCTGATTCAGCAGCACGCAGACTCTATGTAACAACCAAACACAGCAACAATGTGGGCATTGGTATATCCCATTTAAATGCAGGGCGCCAAAGGGAACCCAAATATTCCCCCAAAAAGGAACCCATCCACACACACACAAAGACTTGCCGTGCTGGGGGAGGTCGGAGCAGAGATTAAATTGACCCCCTTCCTTCCCAGCCGGCCAGGTTTTTATTTTTTTTTTGTATTGCACAGCAAAGGAGATCAGAGAGACAAGAATTACATCTTCAAAATGAGTCATAACTCATGACCGTATGAGGGAATGCACAAGCTCGTACAGTAGGCTGTTTGACTCAATGCGAGGCGGACCATTTCCTCCTAAAAGTACTTTAGTCTGACATTGCGACTTGTTCTCCCATGAAATGTTATCTTTGCCTTTATTTGTATTTCTGTTAGCGCACAGAGCTCGCTCGCTCTCCCCCTCCCCTGTGGGGTAAGGCGCAGGATTGAGACCTCACTTCTACCCCTCCCCCTCAACAATGAGAAGTATTATAAACCTCTGACACCTTTTTAGTCGGTTTGACAATATTCATTGTAGGGTTTCCCCCTGCCCATTAAACAAAGCTTCAGCCTGTCTTCCGCCCCCCCGCAGGAGAAAAGAAACAGAAATCAAAACTACTGCTGTCAGTGTTTTCAGGCTTTCTAAATGATCATATCCTTTTCGACTTGTAAACTTTCGTACCTATATCTGTCTACACATGCAGGCTTTATTTGAGACTGAATCTGTCAAAACTGGAGTGAGGAAGCACTTGGTTTGCTTGATATAAGGTTCCTGAAACTAAGTCTATCTTGAAGAAGATGCTGTAGCTTTAAAGATGCTTTGACTTGAGGATTAGTTTAAACAGGGGGCTATAAAAGATGTAACAGATGCAAACTGTAAAACAAGGACAATTAACCCTTGCTCTTCTGAACAAAATCCACCCTAGCCTCAGCATCTATTGTCTACTCCTCTGCTATAAAGCTTTACACAAAACCGAGAAGCTGATGACCTGTCTCAACACATTTTGTAACAAAGTGGATTTAGTTACGATTTTTCCATTTTAACTTTAGTAATGATTTATATCAGGATGGATCAGTTAAGTGTGCTGCTCTCTTGTGTCTTATTTGCTCTGAATTCGCCTTTCTTAGGCTTTTGTTTCTAAAACAGGGTTGCTTTAAAAATCCATGTGCAGGTAAGTGTATGTGAATATGCAGATTGTTTGTACAAGGTCAGTATGTTTACTTGCAGACTACAGCAAATGAATCCATGTTGAGAAAGTAAACTGGTAGTTTTATGGGCATGGATGCATGTGTGTGGGAGAGGGAGAGATTGAGAGAATACGTGCAAAAACTTTATATTTGCTGGTTATTTCTTGTTCTGCATCTTGTAATCTCTACATCATCATTACAGACCAAGCACAGGATATATGAAAGTACGTATGAGATAAACAAATTCATAAAAGCCTGGACCTGTGAGCCTTCTTCGACAATTGGCGTAATAATGCAAAACGACCAATGGCGAATTGTTCTAAATGTATTTCAATATCTGCCCTGCTCCTTAGCATTAACAAGAAAAGTTGCCAATAATTTTCAATCTTGGGTTCTTGAGAACGGTTTTCTTCCCAGCTGGATTGACTATTTTTTGTAAACGACTTTTAAGTTCCAGTCACTACTTTCACTTCTTTCTTTGGGATCCCAGAACCTGAGGTGTTACTTCACCCAGCCTCACAAAATAAAATAAAGAAATGAAACTTACTAGGCAGACAAAACAGCAAACTTTCAGTCTGGAGAAACACATCTTTGCTGGGACTTCTAAAAGCAGACTGGAGCTAAAATACTGTACAACCGTGCTTCTTGTGCATGCACAGTGCGTGCAAATCACTAACAGGTACATGCAAACTTTAAGATGATCCTATGTGAATCTTAAAATACAAGAGCAGTGAGGTTGTTTGAAAGAATGGATTATTTTCCTTGCACTAAAACTTTTACTGTCATAATTGCAAAAGACACCTTTACTACCTGGCTGGACAGGTACGAGGGGCAGGGGGGGGGTGAATAACAGCAGAGAACGGTTCGCCATAAAAGAACCAAGCCCTCCTGAAACTGGTGCCAAGTGACTACATTTCAGTTCAAAATGAGGTTCCCCAACTATAAACAAGCTGAATAAGCCACCACACTCGAAATAAAAAAAAGAAAAGAAAAAGGGGGAAAATGAGACGGTGCAGAGCAAAGGGGAGGGGGAGACAAGAAAGAAAGAAATGTTTAAATTCAGAACCTACCTGCGAAGTCTTGTTTGTAGTTTTGGCCAGAAATGGTGAGAAGAAAAAGCATGAAGAAGCCGCGAAGTGGAGGAGAAAAGGTGAAGAGAGATGCAGCTCCTGGAGAATTTGTAAAAAGCCTTGCAAAGAGTTGTCGGAAGGACCGTTATTCCTGCTGGGCAGGTTAGGACTGATCTCTTTCTGCCACTCCAGGAAACACAAACCTGGGGACGGACTGACGTGTTACGCCTCTTCTAATGACATTTTTTTCTTTTTCTTTTCTGTAGGAGAGAGAGGAGAGACCCTGAAACACACGCCACCTATCTTTGTGGGGAGGGATAATTGAAGAGCACCAAACGTGAGCATCATGTGGAAACGTGATCGCCAAGTTTCTCTCTGGGAAAGGATCTGGGATAGATTATACCTTGAAGTCTCCGCAAACGCTTTAGTGGAAGAAATGAAATTCCACCTCCCTCCCGCTCTGTCTCCCTCCTCCCTCTCTCCGACCCTCGCTCCCTTTCCTCCCTCCTCCCTCCCCCCCCCCGCAACCATCAAGTCTTTGGCATCATTATCCTCTTCACTAAATCCTACTGGATACACGGCGGAAAACGGTGAACACCATTCACAGAACTGGATAACTCAAAGGAACTGAAAGTTAAAGGGAGCGATCCTGTGTCTTTCAATCAAGATCCCTACTTCTTTTTATAGAGATACTCTAATGGCCAGATTCTGCAGGCACATTCACTTGGGTAGCTTTGTCAGCCTGGGTTCTAGCAGGAAAATCTCTTTTCCCTTCTCAGTCCCCCTTCCACCCCTTACCCCCTTCTTTCAGATCAGCAAACCATAGCTCAAAATTATGGGTAGAAACTAAACCCTGTATTTGAATTGGAAAAAAAGGCACCTAGTTGACTTCTGATCATTTTGTTGTTGAGGTTTGTTGTTGTTTCGAGGTTCAACAATCTTATTTGAATTGTCTGTTATATCTAGTGAAAAACGTGAGATTTGACATTCTTTCTGTTTTGTTCCCAGATATGCTCATGGGATGAAATGGCTCTTTTTCTGTCTCTCTTCCCTTTTCGGGGGGAAGGAGGTAGCTAGCAAGAGTGAATGGGTGAGTGGCACTGAACTTGTGGGGATAACAAGTTTAACAGTTTTTAAAATAGGAAAATAATAATAATAATTATAATAATACTAATAATATTAAAAACCAGACTCCACCTTTGCACTGAAGGGATTGGTTATGCAAATCTGGAAGGGGTTTCCTGGCAAATGCAGCTTTCTACTGTATGGTTAATTAAATCATCACTCAAAAGCTTTCCAATGTGACGCTTCTGTCGTAATCCAATCAGGGTACGTAGGTCCTAAACAAGAAAGATATTTTCCACATCTGGAAGTCAGCAATTTAGCAAGTACTGCACATTATTAACCAATTCAGAGCCCACTTCCCAGGGGGATTTTTTTTTTGAAGTTTAAGTGTTGTTAACCAATGCTCTGCTGTTTTGTTAATCAAAAAGCTGGTTTGCACTGCACATAATTGGAAACTAATATAGAAGTAACTAAAGACAGCCAAATTCGGTCAGCAAAGGCGTTTATCTGAAAAGGGGGGAAAAAAGCTCTGAGCCTTGATCACTTACTTCATGCCCAGCTCTTCACAGAACCCACATTCGGTTCCTTCTCTGGAAGAGCTTTACATAATCTCAATGTAAAGATGAACTTCAAATCCTACATGTTTGTATGATCTTTCTGAAGGTAAACGTGGAGCTGCCCAAGGGGCTGTATTAGCGGGCTCCGTATGAATTTCCCTTCTTTGACAGAGTTAAATCTTTTACTGCACCTCCCCCCCAACCCCCGAAGTAAACTGAAACAAATGGTACACTGATCCGACACTATACTTTTACTTACATTAAGCTAAGATAAACTGCTCTTGAACTGTGCATTGAATGTGTGCCTAAAGCAAGAATTGTAATGCTAGCAATCGTCACTAGCAATTGCATTCAAAAATGCTCCTGATCAGAGCACACCTTTCTGATGATTAAACATTGCAAAGAAAGAAAAATCAAACGTGCATTTGCAAATCATCGCTTCCTCACAGATCTGATGAATATTTTTACCTGTTAATAAAGCTACCCTCCGATTTAAAAATCGAATCTGAATGCACTGCGCTGGCAATCGCCCGATCACACAATTTTGGGGGCAATAGGGAAGACTGAACAGTTGGTTACAGTATAGAATTTGGACACATCTGGGGACTGTAACTGTCAATGTAACTAATGAATATAAACTGGGTGTTATTAGAAACCTGAGATGTCTTTAGTGTAGGCAGATTTTAGAGCAACAACCACAAAATCTTTTTTTTAACAGTTCCAAATAAAATCCTCAGCTCACTGAGTTTGTTTTTCTGCTGCTTCTCTGTTGTCACTCACGGAGTAAAGATCTGACAACCTTCCATAAATGGACATTACTAGCCTACCCGAACAGGTACCAATTCAAACCACCAACTCAAGTCTCTACCAGGTGGGGTATCGAGGCGAAATTAAGATTTAAAATGTTGGTAACACTAGTATAAATGACCTAAGGAAATAGCTAATGAAACAGTTGTCTGTGTATATCTTATACAAGGCTCTCGTATAAATATTAAAGAGCAGGTTTCTTAAGAGCTGCCAGTTATATTTTTAAATTGAATTGTTTTAAATTAATACATGATGAACTGATAACAATGAGCTCTGTAATTATGCCTGCGACAGCAAAGGCTCTATTGCCCTTTCCTGGGGTGAACTGGGTTAGTTGTGCTAAAACTTTTAGCATAACTACTGATTGAATGTCAAAAATATTTTGCTGGAGGATTATAATCTATCTATCTCTAGATATAACTATAGATATATGGAAGCAGAGATGCACTGATGCAGACGAGAGTGATGATATCTCAATGAAATATGTGGTATAGTGCAAATATCCTGAAATCAGATTCAAAGTATTATTAATTTGAATTAGATCCTCTCAGATCCATAAAACACTGACTATAAATCAAGGGCACTCTGCTAATTCCTTAAAGAATCAAACTGAATTTAGATATATATGTTAAAAAAAAAAGTGAATGCCAATTACTGAGTCGTCCAATTTCCAGTCTCTCACGTCCTATATGGAAAACAAGTTCTTAAAATAAATTAATCCTATTACAAACGTCTTACATATTATTCCTAAAATTCTAGATTATAAAATGAAAGGGTGGTACATAGATTAAAAGAAGCTCTGCTTTAACCTGCAATAATGCTGCGATCGATGTTTTATCATATTATATCTACACACACACACACAATCGATGTTTTATCATATTATATCTATCTACAGAGAGAGAGAGAGAGAGAGAGAGAGAGAGAGAAAGGCAAAACAGACCGGGTGGCTACATTCATGGGCTTTAGGGAACACTTTTGTATTGTCGAATAATCTCTGGTCATAATTTTGTAGACTCTCCTCCACCGCTCAATCTGACAGTTTCTGTAACTCTTAAAGTACCCCCAGCACACAAGTATCATAGAGATAAAATGCTCTGATCTTTTCACGATTGGCATAACATTAAAGTCTTTATGAGACATTCTTTTAAATTTATCATATAGGGCGCTGCTATTTTTTTTTATTTTGGTCACAAGACATAAACATGTAACAATCAGTTAAATCCTTCTGAGAAGGAATTTAGCCTTAATCCAGGCGATGATTTCCTGCCCTGGACTGAACTAACATTGGGCGTGCAGCTTCTTTAAGATATGGAAATAATGACAGTGGCTATTGATATTGCCTTTATTGGGGGTGGTGCTGGCAATGCATCTCTTACATTCTCTCATAAATGTAGAAAGCAGATTGCAATTAATCACCCCCCTCCACACAGCCTCAGATGAAGAGTCTCTGTCTTTATTTTAAACTTTGCAATTATGATGTCTTCCCTAGCCGTTAAAAAATAAACCCCAACCCATTTTTGCACAGCACAGCTCAGATTTTTGCACCAGGGTGGATCAGACCCAATTTTAAGGCCAGCTCACAGGGTGGAGTTCCCTCCTCCCCCAACTTTTCCTGCGTGAAAAGTGGAAGAGAGGAAACTTCGGGGCACATAAAACGATCCTGTCCTGTATTGATACAAACTGTGCCTGACTGATGCCACACATGCAACTAGCGCTGCCCGGGCTGCTCCCTCCCCTTCAATGATTTTTCCTTTGTCAATTGCATCCATCACACGTGAGGGGCCATGTGAGCTAAAGACCCCTCTCTACCCCCCTCCTCCCCTTCCATCCCTGCACCAGCTCCCTCTCATCCAGCGCCTGCTTTAAAACCACGTGAGCTCGTCCCCCCGTTTCCGGTTTGTGGGGGGCTGGCTGCTGAAAAGGGGGGCCGTTTGTGTGTTGGTGGCGCGAGCCTCAGCTGAGGTGTTGCTAGGAGCTCATTATCATGAGAAAGGGGCTGCGAGGGCAGATAGCCCACAGGAGCTGACAATCTACAGCAGTGTAAAGGGTCACAGAGAAATGGGAGGGTTTGCCAAACTGTTAAACAGTGTGTGTGTGTGTGGGGGGGGGGACTGGGTCTCACCCCCAGTACTGTGGTACGTTTTAATGTGGTTAAGTATCAAGTGGGTTCGGTAGGCCCCGGAGGACCTTGGCCTTACCTTGAAATCTACGTCAGTAATGTCTCAATGTGAAACTAGTGCGCTAGGATGGCAGGGAAATGATAATCTCTCTCTTGCTCTGGAGCAACCAGAGGACAAGTCCTGTGGAGAATAACTCTGTTTTGTTGCACTCCGCCACCCAACCCAGAAAGGGTGGATCTGGGGAGAGAGCCCTGGAGCGGCTGGATTTCATTTGTGCGACTAGCAGTGGTTTTCGTTTTCATCTCATGAAGTTAGTTTTAATCACAAGTAGCAAAGGTGGGATCTCTGCTTTTGCTGCACATGGATCCCTATTGTTTGGCTTGTTGAGCGAATTTTGTATTACAGTTTGAAAAATAAAGGGGGAGGGATTAGAATGGTAATTTGCACACTAAAGTACCTGAAGTTAAACACCTAAATCCATAGATAAGTTTCCAAGGCTATGTGTAGACTGGAAAAAATAGGCTGCATTGAAAAAAGTGTTTGGAGAACATCCTTTAACTACCACAATTGAAACCCTAGCATAGATAGGGATTAGCACCTGTAAAACTTGTTAGCTGTCCCTTAGTGCTTCCCTCTACAGTCTATCAAGATGGGCCATCTGAAGCTGTTAAACCTTGTCTATACTAGTGTTTATGCAGACTGGATCTGTTTGTCTAGTCTAGGCAGAACTTGGATATTCCTTTCAGGCATTGCAGTGCCACAGATTATAAATATTATGAGAAGTGTAGGCAACATGCAGATTTAGTAGCTAAACCTGTCCTGGTGGGAGAACATCAGCTTTGCTCCATTCTGTCTCTGGCCCCTCTTGAGATTTCATATTGCGGAGCTCTGGAGGACAGAAGCAGAGTTTGGAAGTAGCTGAGAAGCAGCTGCTGGAAGCTGTATGATCCTCTTGGGTGCAGGTTTATTTTGAAGCACAAATCCCTACTGGTCAGGCCTCTCATATGAGGGAAGGGGGGCATTTTGTGCAGTCACCTGGAGTGTGTGTGTGTGTGTGTGTTTAATATGCAGGGGAATGTCTTCTCTAGGAAAGGGGAAGCCAGAGAGCTGTGCAGAGCCCCTGGGCCTCCATGTGGTTCTTCTCCTGCTTCATGCAGGTGTCCTGAGATCTGTAGATCCCAGGTTTAGGGAGGAAAGACCAGTTTCCATTTTGGCAGTAGGGGCCTTGCACCTACTGAGGGGATATTTGAGAAGAAACCCCTTGAGTCAAAATTCAAAAAGTTTCCAAGTCCCTATGCAGAAAAACCCAAGGCGAGCGAAAGGATTGTTTAGCTTTATTTCATTTACCTCTCTGTGGGCATTTCTAAGGTATCTGGTCTCCTGAGAGTGCCTCCAAGTAAAAGATAAATCTATCTGTCTCATGTATTTGTTAATTTATGTATAAAGTCATTTATAAGGCAGCCTAGCCTTGTTTATGCATGTAATATACTTCTCTGAACTGCAGCTGAACAAATGGTGTTCAACATGGCCCATCTTGCAGGATACAGACTGCTCCTTGTGCTAAATAAACAAGAGACAGTGACTTTGGAATACCATTTGATAATAGCTGGAGAATGCAATTTTTGGAAGGTTTGTGAGGCCAGTTACTTAGGGCTTGTTGTCTGGCATAGTGAGCTGTACTTGTTCTTTCTACTCTTGTGGGATTGATGCTGAACTTTGGGCACATTTCCTGGCTGAGTTAGTGGTTATTAAAATTCACTGCTCACTTTTGTTTAGTTTGTTGTTTACTTTGCTGAATTTTTAAAAACTTGTTAGAATGTAATTGAACACACAGATTGAACAGTATTTAGGCCTGAAAAATAAAGATGCATTAGAAAGATGCTATTATGCTTCAGAATTATTAATTGACATTTTTATGATGAATAATTAATCATTTGAATAATTTTTGTATCTCTGATCTGAACACATATTTGCATATCTAATGTCTGATTTTTAAATGTGTTTTCTTTAGTTGCATTTTCCCAGGACAAAGACACAAAGTAAGTAACATCCTAATGTAAAACTTTTTTTCTTTGCAGTTGTGAAAGTCCATTTTTTTGAAATGTCTCTATCTCAGTAAGAAGCTGTCAACAAGTCACATATATCTTACATATATCTACAGAAAAACATATGATCATTTGATATGAACACACTTAGGCCATACTTTCTTAAACACAGGATAAGGTTCTCAATAATATACACATTACTTAAAATTGCCTAATGTTATTTATCTGAGGAAACCGTAAAGAAATCTGTCAGGCAGTACAGTGTTGTTCTCGTTTAGATTGTTTATATGATCCTTAGGAACAAAGGCCAAGGTTATTTTAATTTGGGGAGTTTAAAATATCAAGAGTATTTGGTGGTGTTTTTTCTATGGAGTATACATAATATTCTTGATTTCTTACTATATTTTTACAGGCATAAATCATAATCCTCAAGAAACACCCCAACCTAGAGTCAGCAGTGACATAAACAGTGGTGTAAGCTGCATATCAGTTGTAAATTGGCGAGAAAACAGGTGCAAGTGACGATGTTGTGTAACTTGCACTGATTGGGCTTTCAGTTGGGAAGTAAAATGCATGCAGCTTGTCCTGGAAAGGAATAGAAAGGAGGAAAGTGCAGCAAGACAAACAATTTCCAGGAGGATGTAAAAGAGTAAGAGGACCAGGATGTACCCATTCTCCCTTACACCACCACTTACTAACTATCACAATATCACTGTTGAATATGATCCAAGGATTTCCATGGGAATAGCTTCCATTTACACTGGGTCTGAATTTCTCATTGCTTAATGTGTTCAAGAAGGAAGAAAACATTTTGGTACATTTAACCGAACTGCTTAGATACAGGCAGCTCAGAGAGATGAACATTTAGAGTATGGCTTGTTAGATTTCTTGTTGTAATTCTTAGAAACCAAGTTGATAAGATGCCTTAAAAATACCTTAAATAGATAAAGTACTATTTATATTTTGTAGATTAAAGAATTTGCATTGAAGTGAAAGTATTGGAATGTGATGCATGATAGTGTTTATAGTTGCTTAGGGTCATCTGTATAAAGGAGATGTTACATCTGGAGTGTGAAATTAAAAAAAAAAAAAGACCCTTTTAATATCTTTAATTTTTTCCTGTTATGTAGTAAAACATACAACTGTCTAAGTAATAATTTTTATAGTGAAAGTATATTATGTAGACTATGGTAATCTTCCTAGTAATATCTGACAGACAGTTATTGTATAAAGAAACTGTGAAAGGTAGTTCTCAGAACAGGCTGAAGTTATATTGAATGGGATGTTTAGCAGTTGCATATGCTCAGAGATAACTTTTTTTTTTTGAGGGGGGGTTGAATTTGTAACAGCAGAGTGGTAAACTTGAGCAAGACTTACAGCATTAAGGGGCAAGCTTTGAGTTCTGTGCCTGGGACTTCCATTTGCTTTGAATTCCGGAGTCACAGCTATTTGCCGTAAGATCATTCCTAAAGATTCAGACTTTCCCTTTTAGCATCTCAGAGCTAGAATGAGGTTTAAATAGTCACACTGGAGCTGAGGAAAGAGCTGATTTTAACAATAGAAAGTGAAACTGAAAGCTAGAGCACGCCCAATTTTCATGATCTCATTTTAGAAAGTAAGGACTTAGGCCCCTGTTCTGGGAGTGGCTGATAAGTGAGCTCCACTCCCACAGTGTGAACTCTTCAGGGGTGGGACAACGTTCTACTCATCCTGCTTACAATTCAGAGGCTATCCTCCTAGCCAAATGCTCTTTATTTTGCCCTCCTCCATATGCTCAGCAAACTAACTGTCTCCAAACACCACCACCACCATTGCTTTTTGCTGTCTGGAGAAGAGGAGCACAGGCATTCAGAAGGAACTGTGGAGGCAGGCAGGGAAGACATGCAGGGCCGTGTGCTTTCTGTGACACACTGGTCTGATACTCTGTGCCAGCATTCTTGGATTCTGCAGCACTTTGGTGGGGCAGCTTCATCTACACTAGAAAATGGAGGTTTTTGCTGAATTAAATAAAAACCCAATATAGCTCCCATGCTATTTTTTAAAATGAAGTTCAATTTATATCATATTGTTCCATATTTTCAGTAAATCACAGACTTTTGCATTGACAACACACAACTACAGTGTGGTCAGGAGGGAAGTTGGGAGTTTGACAGCTGGATAGGGGGAAGCTGGACCTTTTGGCATGAAGGAAGATGGCAGAGACAGTTTGGGACTATGAGATAATCACATTAGCTCGATAAGTCTAAAAAAATAATCAGTAAAATTGTTAACATTGTTGACTTTTAGATCACCATCCTTAGGTTTCAGAATCAACACCCCATTGAGATGAATAGTGCCTCCCTGTGCTGTTGTTTTTTGCTTTCTGTGGTCTGAAGAGGACTCAGTTAATATTTTAAAGATTTTCTTTACAATTCTAAGGGTTAGAAAGACCATTTAAAATGAATTCTGGGACTCTGGAGCAGAGCAAGGGCAAATTCCATGCCTACACAATTGCAGAAGATCTGAGGCTCTGACTAAAGCATGCTTCTATGGCTGTGGGGCTGAAGAAGCTCTAAAAACCTCCTTTTCCTGTTTTGAGCGACTTCCTTTGCTGAACCACAAGAGGCCATGTCTTTTGGTGACTCCCGCTCTTGCTCCACCAGGAGTCCCCAGTAGCAGTAGGTGGTATTGCACCCTACAGAGCAGTCATACTATTACATGATGCCAGGTCTGGGGATTCAGACCTTCCACGTCAATGGAAAGCCGAAATTTTGACCGAAATGAACAGCTGAAACATGACATTTTTCATACTGGTCAAAAAGCCATTTTTGTAAAAAAAAAAAATTGTGATTAAAAAATTTTGACCAACTCTCTTCTAACCTCATTATGACAAAGACAAGGAGAAGTTTAGGAAGATCCACATCCCAAAGAAAGCGTTGTACCCTTCTCACTAGGGAAGACAGTGCTCCTAGCTACAACTGCTACTTGAGCAGTAAGAAGCAGTTTTGATGGTCTAAGATGACCTCTAAACTGCAGATGTACCTTACCAATGGTGGACACATTCTCTTGATCAGAGTGCTGATCTAGTTCTCACTTATTTTTTCCTTTGCTTCCCCTAATTTATCAACCATCATCTCAGGGCTGTCTCTGGACCGAGCCTCAGTCAAATTGCCCTTATTCTAGCTCAGGTCTCATTCAGATACTGGGTCATTAGAAATGTCCCAAAACAGGAAAGATTTTTCCGTAGAAATTTCCACTAATTTCTCCCTCTGCACCCCAACCTCCCCCCAAAAAAAATTCTCAAGAAATTATATGACCAGCTGTCTGGGTCATTTGTTCTACTCCCCGAGTCAGGCCTAAAGTTATTGATGTTTGTACAATCATGATTTTAACATACTAATATTGCATACCTTAAAAACTGCTGTATGCAGCATCTAAACTATTTTCAAATGTTGGTATCTTTTTTACCTATATCAACTATCCTGCTTCAAATCATTGACAAGAATGTCAAAACGGCTTTGTTAGAACAACTGCTCTTCTTTTCTTTTACTCTTACAACTGGAAACCCGCTAAAATAAGAATTTTTATCACTGTAAAAAACAAAAATAATTCCATTGATGTCTCATTTGTTGTATTCCTCATTCCCTGTTCTGACCAGATGGGAAATGTGATTGAGAACGGGGTAAAAGAATATGTAATGTGTGCTGTACCTCCAGGAGGATCAGCACAAGGGGAAAGGAGCACAGGTATCTATACCTTCCTATTACCAGGCTGGTCAGGGGCCAAAATAGCTCCCAGCATAATTTGGGCAGCTCAGGGAGTTGCTTTATAGCAATTCTGGCTGAGCTTCCTATGAGCAGCGCCACAACCTAGAACTACCTAGTATTTCAATAGCATTCTGCACTATGATCCCACCTCAAACATGTCTCCTGCAACCTCAAGCCTCATCTCTGGCACATTCCCAATGGGGGTTGTGTAAGGCCAGTTATGGCTGACCTACATAGTGTCTGCACCAGGGGAATTCTCTCCTGGTTGGCTAAAGGATTTTTATGTCCTATGTATGCTGTTGGGGAGGAAGAGTGTCATTGTTTGTTTCTTTAAATTTGCCTTTTCATTTTACAATAGAGAGAGTGTAATAGATGCCCCCTGAAGCCACTGGAGCTGGGGAACCAGCCTGCCATTTTTCCCTGAACATGCTCGGATATTAGGGGGCAAGGAAGTGAGGAGACTGCAGACCACTGTATCCTTACCTCCTCAGATATTACAACAATAGTCTGGGAAGATTGAGTGTGTGGGATGGGACCTCTATGGTTCCAGCTGCTTATATGAATTTCCAACCTTTTGGAAGTTGGAGAACTGGGAGGTTCATATTAAAATACCTTTTCCATCCCCCACTTTCTGTAGGCCTGGCATCTTCTCAGAATTAACTCATTTTGTTTAAATGTCGGCAGTTATGCTACAGAATTGGTCCATCCAGGTGAGCTATCAAACACATTTGTCATGTGGCATAGGGAAACTTCATTGTCATGGTCAAATATTGCAAACCTGAAACATTAAAAAATTGTGAGGTTGGTTTAAAAATTACCAGATGAAATAATTGGGTTCTTATTATTTGTTTCCCAGTGTTTTGAGTCTTTGGGATGCACTTAAATCATGTTTTCTAGCTTTTTTTCTGAAACTATGAGGATTAGAAACATGCTATTTTAAAAAAAATTGAAAGATGAGATTCTCGTGTAATCCCATGACTCCAGGAGCTGAGGCTTTAAGAAGAACATCAAGGATCACAGGAAATAATAGCTGCACTGCTGATGCCATTTTTGGAAGGTCACCAGTGGACAATGAGAGGTTGATCACTGTTGCGATTTATGGGATAGCATTTAGGAGATAAAAAACAAGATCAGAGAGAATATGCTTGAGGAATGAGGTTCTATCATCCTCTGAAAGGATTGTATCTGAGAGAGTGTCAAAGAGATTGGGGGAATGTGCTTAGAGTTGGGGAGGAAGGTGTGGCAAGTGAAGTGGTGCATGTGAGAGAGATATGTTGGTGAAGACAGTGTCTGTTTGGACACAGAGATCCCTTGCACTTGGAGGTGAAGAGAGAGGTATGTAAAGCAGATATTGAAAACACCACAAATGTATTCTAATTATCAGATGTTTCTATAAAATCAGTTGTTACTGAATCACCATTGAAGTTACTGAGCATTTAAATAGGCAGAGAGTGAGAAAAGCTAAGTCTAATTATATGTTTCATGCTATTTACAGTGGTTTCCAGGGGATTTTCTTTATTAAAAGTGCAATGCATCAAAAAGAATAAATCATACAATTTTGTTATTTACACATCAGTTTCTTCTCTCTACAGCTGACTTATTCTTCATTTTACTTCCTCTTTCCCACCCACCCAGAACTTTGATACTTCTGATAATTATATTCAACTATCTATAGAGTATTTTATTCTCCTTAGCTGATAAACAACTTAATCAGAAGAAAAACATAGCACTGACAGAAAAAAAAGTCTTAACCCCTCCCCAACCCCAAGTATATTGGAAGCTGTTTAACATAGTTGTTTAATAAGAATAGAAAGAGTACTTTGTAATTCTTTCCCACCTCTCTTTGAAGTGTTCAGATTAGTAATAAAAAATATGACAGTATATATTTTCTTCATTTTTTTTGCCAGCTGAAAGTATAATGTAAGCAGATGGAGTTTCGACACTGCTTAGAACAGAGTCTACCTACACTGTAGGAATTGTACAATTCCTCACTTCTTGAGGCTGAGCTTTATTTGTAACTTACACAGTAATGCCCCAAAAACCTTTTGCCTAAACATTCTCCCCAAGCTTCACTGTGCCTAGGGTTTCCTCTGCAGGGCATTTCTGTTCCCTTTTTTTCTGCCAAAAAGGGACTCCAACCTCTTTTATATTCTGTTTTGCTAGTAGAATCCATCTGCAGTTCCCACTACAGCTTCATGTAGATTTCAAGCACATAACAGGGTGATTCATAAGAGGAGTCTACATCCCACTGCAGGACCTAGAGTCATCCTGTTGTATGTACCTCTGGCTCAGATCCCATCTCTTCACCTTGTGCTCTTTAAAAATGGTCAACAGCTTGTTTATCTTAAAAATATAAAATCTTCTTGCTGATTTGTTTTTATCCCCTTCACATTCTTGGGTGCATTTAGAGCCAATTTGCCCCTTTCTCACTCCAGATTATTTAGCATTTGATTTTCACATTTACAGTGCTCTGTGTCAATCCAAAATAACCAACCAGACAGCTAATATTTACTCCGTTATGCCATTTACAAGAGTTGGAACCTAGCTCTATCTATATTACTCATATGAGTGAGCGTTGCTGGATCAGGCCCATTCTTTATTAATTTTGACTTCAGGGCTTCAATTTGGAGGTTGCCAAAGAAGGAACATCTTGGGCTAAATATATCCCTGCCTAACTGTTGCAGTCAATGGAACTGGACAACAGATAAATTGGAACCCACTATTTTCTGTGACAATTAAAATATTACATGTGAGAGGGTGTAGGAAGAAAAAGGAATGAGAATGAGAGGATTTCTCCCACTAACTGTTAGGTATGATCTTCCTGATCAACACAGGCACAGTGTGTTCATGTGCTCAGCAAGCTTTACCAGTGTCTTTAGCTTTGACTTGCAAAAACCCTGCCATTCCAGCATAGGCCTCTTTCCTGAGCAGACTCTGTCAGTTGTGCCAAATTGTATGATTGTTTTGTGATATGAATAAATGTATACTAGAGACTACATTAAGGACACTAAACTCAATTTCCTTAAGACTTGAGCCAGCTTTTAATATCACAGCTGTCCAGAGGTGAGAGGTTAATGAGGACATAAGGAATTCCTGGATGGGAAAGGGACACTTGGCCCAACAAGCCTGTCCCCCTTCAAGTTTATTACAACACACCTCCCCGTATTGTCAATATATCCTCCAAACCTGTCTGCCTATGTAAACATGTCTAGCTGTCTCTTAAATTCATTAAATACTTTGTTTCACTCAGTGGTTTTATTTGACATAATGCCTACTATGCTCTGAATCAGATAACTCTGCATGAATTTACTCTTTATTCTTAGAGTCCTAATTTTGAATCTTATAGCCTGATTTTTTTTAAACTCACCAGTGTCAGTATTTTTGTCTACACTGTATTTGATGCTACGGCTTAATATCTTAATATCGAAGAGATTAAGCTCAACCTTCACTTATATCAAATAGCTGTAAAATTAGGAAACATGGTGATTGGCTGAGGTCTTGCCTCTCCCTGGGGCAAGAAAATTCTTCCCATGAAAATGTAATCAACATTTAAGAGTACTGGAGGTGATCTGTCATATTACTTGTGCAGTGACAATATCTGTTCTTTTGATTTGCATGGGGCTCCTCTGAAATGTTCATATGACACTGTATTTATACTGCAGTGATATCAACTCAAAATGGTGATGTTTGGCAGAGGAAACAACGTATTTTGAAGGTGAGATGAAACATTTAGAATCCAGACTGTCATATTGTAAAGGCCTCCTAAAATCTAGAAATGCTTTTGAAAGCTGATTGAAGGGGATGAGGGGAAAATAAGTCTTTTCTCTCCTCTGATTTATACCAGTGTAACTCCAATGGCATTGTATTGATTTACAACTGGTATTAGAAACGGGCTTATGAAAATGGACTATATCCCTTTACATTTTCTGCTAGGAAAGTGGAGAGGTAATTAGCATACAGATGCCTCCCTCAAACTTTAAAAAAAAAAAGAAAAAAACTTTTCTGTCTTACAACCCAAAGAGTAAAGTTAGGGGGTCGAACAGATACTATGGTGATGAGCACAGTATAGAAACACCGGAGGGTGAGGATGGGGGACAAAAAACCCCACAAGCCACAAATAAACATGGAACATTGAGATTCTCTAAAACCAACAATTAAAGTAACAGTGAGAAGTGAGCCTGAACTGAAGAAGGCAAAATAAGTAGATTGAAACTGTGTGAGAAGGGGGAAAGGTTTCAGGTTTCCAGTGGCCAAACGTGTGGTTTCAGGTTTCCAGTGGCCAAAGCTCCTAAATCAATTAGGTATTGCAACGGTGAGCTCAGGAATGTCTAAACATCTTTAACAATCTGGGCCTTTTTTGAAAATTTTACATGTGGGCTAACAAGCTCTTTGTACTGATAGAGCTGAGCTGTGGAATCTGATTCCAAACTTGAATCTAGAGCTGAAACTTGTACGATTTCTGTTTGTATTAAGCTATTTTGGACAGATTGGTATGTATCATGGCAGAAAGTGATTGGTAGAGGTTCAAAACTACGTGGTACTTGGATTAAAAGGAAAAATGATTAGCATGCTTCTCTGACCACTAGAGCAGTTACAACAGTATATAGTAACTATCTCTTGGATAAAATATACTGGGGAGTTCACTTGGCCTAAGTTATGCCTACTTGGATGTAAGAAAAATGAAGGATCTTTTAAGGTCAGGAAAAGCTATGCAGCTGAATGTGCTGGTGCTTGCATACTTATCTGAATCACACCTTCTCAGACTTTCACTATAACCCGAAACTCTAGATGCAGCTTTTGTTTCATATATCTGACTTGGTCTATAACTTTTTCAAATGGGGGAGATTGCAGAATTTTAGGGCCACTTTGTTTTTTAAGTTCTTTCAATCTTCTGTACCAGTCTAGTTAAAGGAAAGATGTCTCCTCTTTTTTCTGGTTTCAAAGTGGTAGCCGTGATAGTCTGTATCAGCAAAAATAATGAGGAGTCCTTGTGGCACCTTAGAGACTAACAAATTTATTTGGGCATAAGCCCACAAAAGCTTATGCCTAAATAAATTTGTTAGTCTCTAAGGTGCCACAAGGACTCCTTCTCTCTTTTCTGTTGCTTCTCTTCCTTTTTTTCCCTTGGCTGGTTTCTCATACCTCCCTTGCCTCCCACTCTTGCTCTTCTATGTTGGTATCTGTGTCTTGGTCTTGGCTCTTTTTACAACAATCCTCCCTTTTGCCCCTTATTTCAGCATCGCTCCCCCTTTATTTCAGTCTCCCTTACTGACAGCTGCTGAGGAAAATATTTACTTTCCTTGATCAGGTCAAGGCTGCAGCACAGCAGCATGTTCCTGGCGATGCTGGTGGTACATTTTGACAGTGATTTGGATCTTTAGTGGTATTAAACAGTTGTTGCTAGCACCCTTGTAATTTTGATGTCCTCAACAAATTTTGATATCTTACCTTTGATATTGCAATGTTACTCCTTTACATAGATTAGAAACAAGTCCCTTTCCTGACCAAAGCAGTATCCTGCATCGACTGGTTATCTCTGAGTCATTCAGTGATTGCTGTTTTGAGTTCATTAAACTTTGTTATCCTTTATGCAATGAGTCTGTACCTTGCCGGTAATCTTCAATGTAGGATCTTATCAAAGGCTTTTTTGAAAGTCTAAGCATATTGTACATCATCTATAACATTTTCCTTGTCTACCTTGGCAGGGATATCTTCCAAGAATTCCAACAAATTACTTGAGCAAGACTTCCTGCTCATAAATCCACACTGATTGATTCTACTCAAATTAGGCTTTTCAGTGTGTTTCCTCATTAAATCCTGTAAAACTGTTCTCAGCATTTTCTTCATGTCTGTGAATTATGCTATAATCATTTGTTTATATTCTACTCTTTTAAAAATGTATCTATTATTTATTTATATGTATGTGTAGAGAGAGAGAGAGAGAGAGCGCGCCAGGCTTTTTAAATATTAGAGTATATTCCAACTTCCACACTGGAGACATTAGAAATAGACAATGCAATAGAAGATGCAAAGGACCCTTCTAGAGACAGATCCTTAGCTGGAGTAAATTGGTGTAGCTTTACTGATTTCAGTGGAGCTACATTAATGTGTATAAGTTGAGGATCTGACCCCTCCGGTGTTGTGTTTGCCATATTCTAGTCCCAAGAAATCAGAACTGTCATCAGAGACCATCTAAAATATTTGTGAAGATATTACTAATGTCTGTCATCATTTTCTATCAGAAATTTCAAATTTGTATTTTTACTCCTTGGTAGCTTTGGATCTGAAGTTATTTCCTTTCCAAGTTTCTGCCCACACACCAGCACAATGGTTTGCAGGGAGATTGTTGTGTCATACAGACAGACCAGGCAATTGCCTAGTGTAACAAATGTTCAGTGGATATTAACTTTACACCTAAGTTTAAGGCTGGACAGAGAGAATGGATATTTTCTAGTTTGATAAGTAAGTAATGAAAATTCTGATTTGAGCTGGCTGGAAAATGGGTACCTGGCTCATGGTAAATTTTGACTTTTTGGCAAAAAATCTGTCCCGAACCCTCCCGACCCCACCCCCAAAAAAGTTAGGCTAAAATATATAGATTTGGAAATGCTGGAGTGCCTCATAGTAATTGCAGTTTGGGTGTCTTATTGACCCCTTCCCCCTGCCATTCTCCTCAATGGGCTAGGCTCCCAAAATCTCCCATTATGTACCACAGTCTTCGCTTTTGCTGAACCACCTTGATGCATCATGGGCAATATAGTGTAGCTTGAGAACCTGGCCTGTAAAGAAGAACTAGGGCATGAAGCATCTGCACTAACATTTCCATGAGGTACTGTCATGAAAATTCCAAATCAAACATTTCAGCAGAAAACTGAAAACTTTTAGTTTTTCAGGTTTTCAACAAAAGGTCAGAATTTTCCATGGGAAGCAGAAGTAAAAGACACTTTCCCACCAAACTGTCCAACCAAGCCCAGCGATGATACTTGTGCAAGCTCTGCTCACTCATGATTCCATAATGAGATACCATTCACAATAGATAGTACACGTCTTGATACAGGATTCAGGGCTGAATGAGATCATCCCACTTCTTAATTTTGTTGACATTTAAACTGTCATAATTGAGCTCAGAGCTGACACCCCTTAAATAAGGTTTGTTTTACACATTTCACAGAGTTATTATTTCAGGCTAACGGAAGACTCACATAGAGTGAGTGCTGCTGTTTAACCTTCAAAATGTGATCTGAGGGTATCTTCACAACCAAAATAGCTAGAGAAGAACAGTCTGGAACAGGAGATGGCAGCCTCCAGAAAAAAGTATCAGTTCAGTAGGCCACTGTGAGCAACCTCATTCAACCCTTTCTAGTGCAGCCAGGTCACTGCAGATTTCCCTCATATAACTTCATATATTTTAATCTTGATCTTCAACATCCCTACTATCCCAGGGCAGGGCTTCTCTTGGCCAGAGATTCTAAAATATTTCCAGTTGTGAAAGGTTTTGCGATGTGCATAAATAAAGACTAGATTGAAATGATCATATTTAGTTCTCACCCATATATTAAAAAGAGGATTGGATTTCAGGTGTTAGATGTAAAGGCTAATCCACCAAGGCACTGAGCCACTTACAGTAACCACAGACGTGTCCGATGATGGTAATAATAATGCTTGGAGTCTGTAGCATCCAAACATTGCAAAGTACTGTATCAGCATTAATGAATTCAGACTGACAATGTCCCTGTCAGGTGGGTATTATTATCTCAGCTTTACAAAAGAGGAAAAGTGAAGCTCAGAGAGGTTAAATGAATTGCTCCAGGTCACCTAGCACATCAGAGTCAAAGATGAGAACAGAACCCCAATCTCATCACTCCCAGTTATAGGGGTTAGCTACCAGGCTATACTTGTCTCCTTTTGTAGACTGATTTACCTATCCTTTGCCGTGTCAGGAACTATAATGAGAAATCATTCCTGTGAAAGATAAGGGCCTGGTTTTTCATTCTTTTTGCATGTGTAACTTCTGTTGACATCAATCGCATGGGAAAAAGCTGCAGGATCAGAATAGCCATAAAACAATTCTGTTCTCCCCTTATTCACTTTCATTGGATCATATTATTTGTTAGTGGGCCAATTTTTTTTGTCTGCCATGAAAATTCCATTACTTTTAGTGGAAATATTCTCTTAGACTCAATATTCAGAATTTCTTTGTGTTTTTATAATGACCTTTTTGACTTGAATCTGTTTACTTTGTGGGTATCCCTTTCCTTTTCTTTACTAGAATATTTTCTAATTGATTTATCTCTTAACCATATGCAGATTTGTGTCACTCAATAGTAGTTGCTCCCTAATACCATCTTTAAAAAATAAAACTATTACACATAGCTTATTTCCAAGTACTAGGTCCTGTGTAATCCTGTTGGCTCCTCAGTAAACTAAGAGCACTCCTCTGGAAACACGTCCTTCTAGCTTTTATGTAGTTGTTATCCCAACCAATATCTGTGTAATTCAATTAATCCATTAGCAAATTCTGGCCTTTCTTATCAGCAGTTTTGTTGTTTTAATCCATCCTAAGTTTTCTGCACGTCTAAAGCAACATAAAAAAATCACTCAATCACTTTTACTTTTCTTAAATCCTATCCAAGCAGTATTTGCATCTTACCCACAGGAGCAGCGCCAGGGTTTTTGGCACCCTAGGCGGGGGTCCTTCCACACTCCCAGTCGGCAGCAATTCTGCGGCGGGGGGTCCTTCCGTGCTCCCAGTCTTCGGGGCACTTCAGCAGCGGGTCTTGGAGCGAGTGAAAGACCCGCTACAGAATTGCAGCCGAAGACTCGGAGTGCGGCAGGACCCCCCGCCGCCGAATTGCCACCGAGCATGGCAAAATGCCGCCCCCACCAATCCTGGTGTCCTTGGCGACCGCGTAGGTCGCCTAAATGAAAGCGCTGGCCTTGCTTACCCAAAATACTTGGTGCCAGATTTTGTGGCCTTTAATTGAGCAAAGCTCCCATTGAAGGTAGTTGGAGTTTGATCACGCTATTCTTTGTTTCTGAATATGACTGTCCTTCTTACTTTGTTCATGGCTTGAGTAATCACTTTACACATAGGTATTTCAAATTGCTATTCTCTTTCTTGATTTTTCCCTCTATCTCCATCTAATGAATATTAGAGATAGGGCAGGAGCCAACTCTCTAGTCCAAACACACCTGAACTTTGGAGAAGTTTGAATAGTTTCTAAACTTCAGGACTCAGGGCAGGTCTACATTATTGGCTAAGTCGATCTAACTTATGTCTAATTTATTTGTGCAAAAGCCTGCCCCCCCCCGCGCGATATAAGTTTCACGCTGTTCACACTGGCGCTATATTGACAGGAGATGCTCTTCCCCCAACATAGCTTACACTTCTTGACGAGGTGGAGTAATTACACTGGTGGGAGAGCCTTCTCCCGTCGGCATAGTGAGTCCTCACCAGACATGCTACAGCTGTGCTGATGAACTGCTGTAGTGTAGAATTGCCCTAAGGCCCATATTTAAGTAATAAATGAAAGCCATGTAGTTTCCCATATTAGTGTCTAATCTTTTTGCTTCATTCAATTCAATTGTCATCTAATTATTCCTACTATATTTTGGAAAAAGCTTTTCACATCCTGTGTGCTAGGTTGTGTCCCAGCCCATTGTAAGGGGCGGCATGTAGCTGGGTCTTTGTGGGGAAAAGGCTGTGTATCAGGGACCCACAATATCTTCGTTCTTCTCCCGTCTGGTTCCCTGGGTGAACTATACAAGAAGCAAAATTACTGTATTCACTGAGGTGAAACTAATGAGGGATGGCTCTCTCCCCAACCACATACTCTATAGCAGGAGTAGATGGGTGCTACTTATACTTGGACCCAGTGATATGTAGACTATGTAGAAGTGAAGTGGAAGAGGTTCTTACTCCCTTGCACACATGTATAGGCCAAGTCACAATCTACCTTTATGGCTTCCATCAGTTTTTTACTTTTTAAAAGTTTATAATTGTCTAAAGAAAATGCATTGTTGAAATAAAGGAGAAGTTCGGTTACAAAGCCAAGGTTGGATAATAATGAATTGAATTGATCATAAGGGTTATTCTCAGTACTTCACAAACATTAATTGATTAAGCTTCACAACAACAGCCCAATGAAATTGGTATCATAGGTGCATCTCCTTTGGCTGTTATGTGGCCATTTCTATTTCTCAAAATCATTTTGTTCATATGTATTCTTGATGAGTGCACTGAAATGGTGCCTGCCTAGTAGAGATGAGTCTGCCTATATTTAAGGTGTGAATTCTGTATAATGAGCACTCTCATGGAAAAAGTGTTGTTTTTTTTTTAATTCAGCTTAGTTCCTGCATAAAAAAGTGTATATAGTGAAACAAAGGGGTTGCTATAGATATGTAGTTATATATATGTATATATATATATATATAGTGCATGCCTTATATTCTGTTACTTAATCAGACCTAAAGTCTCCTCTGCCTTTTGTTACTAAAAATGACAGTGCACTTTACAGGAGATGAATTTTTCTTATTTTGTAATATAATTGTTATAAAGAACTAGCCTTATAATTGTAATTGCAGCTGTGGTAAGTTTGAAGTGCAAATTAGTTTCTGATTTTTATTAACAACAAATTGTGAAAGCTTTTTTCTTTGAGTTTCCATCATTAAGGGAAATCCACTTTACTTTTAGTATATATTTAGAGTTTTGACTCTTAAAGAGTGTTTGCCTCCTTTTATTTCCACCATGCCACTGTAAACAAGATGTTGTTTATTACTAGAAACATTATATGTAAGTCCCAAGAATATGTTTAATATGATTGAAGTTTTGGCAGACTTTGAGCAACTGAAGTTTCCAGAAATTTTGCTATGTTTAAAAACCAAAACCATGCTTTAAGGAAAGATTTCTACTTCCAAATGTGTGGTTGCCCAAACCTTTTACATTTTCAAGTCAGATTCCCCTGCCAAATAACACACACTGTACCTTAAGTACAATATAAAAGCATAGACTCTGTGTTTAAAAAAACATTGCAGGAGCAACTATGATCATATTTCTTAAATTTATTCTATTCATATGCACAAATGTGCATTTTATAGTAAGCTTTCGATTGCACTGGTCACTTACACTAGTAGAAAATGACATGTACAGACACAAGGTTGGCATAGTATAACAAACCAAACTGGTAAAGTACAGGAATCCTGAGCCAGACCAAAATATGAGGTCAAGGAAGTTGCTCTTATAATAACAGTGGTTATCTGTTTAATGTGTGATCTGGCAGTGACATGTTGTTGACCATAAGCAATTATGCATGTTTCTAAACTGGCTGTATATAAGCCCAAAGTAACTGTAGACAAGACAAGCTGTGAGAACTGGGCACTCAGTACACATTAATTGTTCTTTTTACTTGATTTCATCAATTAAAATGTACAATTTAATAGTGGCTACAAATTCTACTGAATTTTTAAAAGATCCTTATTTCATTCATTATATCAGTTATCATACACATTACAAACTATAGAAGAGACCATCCTTATGAAGCAAACTTCTGTCTTACCTGGCAAATACTGAGTCCATTCTGATCCACCTGTGTTAAGCACCTGATTTTAGTAGCTATCTTGAGTGTTTTTAAAAGGTATCTTTCACTGAATTAAAGATGTTAATTTCAATGCCCAGGAATGATGCCCATATTCTATAACTGTAGTATGTTTATCTTGAAGACAGTGTGCAAAATTCTGGGCTGTGTGTTTGTATGCGTACATGTATGGACTTGTTTAGTTTTCAGTAAAGATCTGCCAATGCATTGGAGAACAGAATTTGACCTGGTGTAAGCAGAAGGGGAAATCCTTGCAATGCAGAAAGAAGTGTAATCTGACTACAGAGTTGGGATCCAGGAACTCCTGGAGTCTAATCTCAGCCCTGACACTGATTTCTTCTATGACCTTAGTCAACTCACTGAGTTGGAAATCTTTCCATTGTCTAATCTTTCCAAATCCCTGCCTCAGTTTCCTAATCTGTAAAATGGAGATATAATAAAGTTTCCTCACAATGCTGGAAAAAAATTAATTATGTCTGTAGAACCAGAAGTGCAGATGAGCTAAGAGAAGACTCCCCTTTTCTACTCACAGGAGGCAGTCACAGTTGGGCTGTCTTAGCATAAGAAGGCACTGTGAACACTGCTGGCAGAAGTCAGTGGCTTTGTTCCATTTGTATTTGTACAGATGAGGTGTAGTCATTGCTCTCTCCACACACCAGACATCACTAGAGAGCTTCGCTGGGAAAAGTGCATGCTACAGCTTTTAAAAAAAGTAATACAAAGGCTTTTGAAGAGTGAGTTTTCCCCAGCCATCCTGCATATAATCTGAGTGCTCTTGGCCTTTGCAGGTATAATGTCTTGTGTAAACAGGTAATCATTTTCTTAGTTACCTTGCATTTTTTCTTGGCATGTGGAACTATTGTGGTTGAGCAAGGAGGTGAAAACATCTTTAAGTTTTAAAGGAATTTCAGGGACCAGAATAGCCCCATAGAATTTACTCATTTTTGTACTCTTCATGGTAAAGTGTCTAAGGATAACCTACATAGAAGAATGATGGGCCTGATTCTATTTTATTGAAATGAATGGGAGCTTTGCTGTGGATTTCAATAGGGACAAGATCAGGTCTTCATCATTTAGGGAATATAATATTCTTTACATAATAGTGCTGCAGCTATAGTTGTGGTAATATAGGCTGTGGTAATATTAACTACAGCTGGTTGAAACATTTTTGATGGAACAATTTTCTGTTGGAAAATTCAAATTGAAACTTCTCTTGGAAATGTGTCAATTTTGGTGAAATTTTTGATGGGGAAAAAGTCTAAACATTTCATTTTGATCATGTCAAAATGTTTCATTTTGAAAATGTAAAAACATTTCATTTTGACTTTTTTATTATAATATTTTGACATGATGAAAACAAAAGGTTTCCATGTTTCCAAACTCAGATTTTTTGGGATTTCCTTTCCACAAAATTGTTTTGACTGTTTGTTCCAATTCGGAATGAATACAGATTTCAAGATGTCAGAATTTCCTCCTAGAAGGAAATTCCATTTTCTGACCAACTTTAGTATTAACCTAAATGTATAATATTATTGTAAAAACTCTGTATTAAAAAGTCCTTCAACTCAAGATACATGTATTATTAAAATTAGTACTCTGTGCCTAGATTGAATAAGATGTCTCCAGGGCTGCATTTCAGCCATTATATTACTATATGGATCCATGGATAGTGCCTTAGGTCTCCTAAAGATATAAAAAGGATCCCCCCTCACACTCTCATTTTGAACAAAATGCTTTTTCAAAGCCCGCTTAACAAATGAAACTAAAACCATACCAAATTTAGCCCTGATTGTAACTCCATTGACAACAGTGAAGCTACATGTGGGACGAACTTAGTCCACTGGATCAAATTCTACACAACTTCTACCTCATGCAATCCCATTGGATTCAGGAATGTTTCATGGGTTTAAGAAGGGACAGGATTTAGCTCAGTCAACTAGATGTGTAGCTCAGTGCTGTTACAGAAATCAACAAATAAATACTTAACAAATGTGTCATCCTTTGAGAGTGCTTTGAGAACATCAGAAGACAGGCACCTAAAAATAACTCTCATAAATAACTTCTTTTCTCATATTGTATGTGAATCCTAAATCTCTAAATTTCTTTCTTTCTTTCTTTCTTGACAACTTCCATATTACTTGAATGCAGAATTTTTGGATGAACTTGGGTTATTTTGTATCTCTGTGAGGAAAACTTTGCAGGAGGGAGATAGATGATCCGGGAAACTTGATGAGCTTCATCTCATAGAGCTTCCCTCTAAGGAAGTGAGGTTATGAGGGAGCCAGAGGGGAACTATGTGTCCCAGCTTGGAGCTCTGTTTCCAACATTGGGTCTTGGAGCATCTTCCTGGGCCTTCTGTGGTGTTCTGTGGACCCTCCTCTTACTCTAGCATAAATTCTTCAGGAGCTGTGCTATGCCTCCTCTTGTGGTTGTGTTGTACAAGCTGCTTAAGGGACATCAATGGAGTTAAAATGACACATTAGCGGATAGTCATATGGCTATCTGCAGGATCCTAAGGTAAGCATATCACCCAGAGTGGTTGCTCCCTGTTCTCGTTTCCATCTGCCAAAACACATGGAGTCCCAAACCCCACAGAGCTTGCATGAGGGCCTTCTTGGTGAGGTATTGAGAAGGAAGAAGCATGTCATAGCAGACTACAGAACTAGTATAAAATTTTGTTCAAGCCATATACTGTTGTAATGATTGTTAATTGGACTTTTATACAGTAAAGGCAGGTCTTCCTACAGAACTACAGCAACATGATCTTTTTTCCAAGGACAGCCTTTGGAAACTTGTATTTCTTTTAAGTAATTTTGAGGTATTCTGTTTTCTTACTGTTGATATTTCTTTTAAATGACCTTAATAGGTCTGATCCAAAGCCTACTGGATTTAGTGGAAAGACTCTCATTGTATTTATAGACTTTGCATTAGGTGCTATGTAACCATGGTGTATAGTCATTTTGGAATGCTATATTGCATTGCCACAATATAGCATAAGCAGCCTGATTCTTATACAACTTGCAGCAGTTTCACATCAGTGGAACTCGCCATGACCAGTGACTTTAATGGAGTTACTCCTGAAATACAGTGGCTTAGATGGGATCAGAATCAGGCCTCTAGCCTTATCTTGAACAATAAAATTTGTTATTGTTTTGAGAAAAATAAATTAGTTGCTTTTTTAAATGATTGCTGTCATGTTACTTTTCAAAGTAGAGGAGAAAGTTGGGGCGAGGAGAGGAATTGGTAAAAATGCATAGTGTGTTCGTTTTGGTAAGGAAACGTATATTATAACAATTATATTTATTTATTTATTCTCAAGGATGTTTATGTATTCATGCTGAATATGTGATAACAGACTGTGTAAGGATATAGAACATTAGAGAAGGAGAAATGAATATGTGATAACAGACCATGTATGGATATAGAATATTAGAGAAGGAGAAAATGACTGTTATAGTACTTTCTACTCTCAGTTTCTTCCACAGTAATGCCCTTACACCTTTTCTTTTTCAGGCTTTTTGTAGCATCCTAAACAGAAGGATATTGAAGGGAGCTGATTCTGCTTTGATCCTTATGCTTGTTGTCAAAGCGCTTGGGATTGAAGAGACTGTTGGCTACAATTGACTGTGACAATTAGGAGATGATCAGAGCCCTAGAGTGGAGCACTTAAAGGGTAATTTACATGTCAGTTTGTCGAATAAAAAAAAAAGATATTCAGCTAAGATTTTTTTCCCCCCTCAGAGCCTTGTAAACTGCAATTTGTGTGCTAGTAAGAAAAACCTGGCAGAGGAGTTAGGATAGCCATTTCCATTTGAAAAGAGGCAATCATAAGGCCACTGCTGAGCCTATTGTCCACTAAAAATGCTGATTTGCAGTCAGTGAGTGAAAGAGTGGAACCATCACTAAATAGAACCTTGTGCAAGGTAACTCCCCCTTGGTGGCTTTTTAATGTTGGTAAAGGTTTTATATACCTTAAGTCCTACATTTACTGTCATTATAACATTGTTATGAATGTCCTTTATCATAACAAAAAATGAATGTATTGAGGAGGAGGTAGGTGGAATGCTAGCTAACAGCAAGTTGATAGAATAACACTGGGTATCTGTTATCAGATCTTTCTTATTCTCTTGCCTTTTGTATGCCATCACAATTTTCTTCTTGTAGCCCTTTACACTTTGCCATTCAAGCCCTTCCATAACAGTTTTCTGGTAGGTTTTCCATACTTGTTTACACTCTATTTTACCCAGCAGATTATTAACATTTTCCACATTTAACTTAGTGGGATAAGTAAACTGGGAGGGAGGTGACATGAGCAGGTTTAATCCAGAATTTGCTGTTCTCTACCTATTCTATGATTACTGATTGTAATAAATATTGTATATGTACCAGACTGAGATCAGCACAGTTAAAATAGTTGATTAATTACTGACAAATATATTTAATTTTTCTCATATTTGATTGGTCTGCTATATTTAGTCACTTTGACTGTAGTGTCATGTTTTTTTATCATGTAAAAATTGCATTACTCTGGTGGGTCTGGGCTATAGCGTGTGTTATATTAACAACAGTTTAGGGAAAGGATATAAGGGGATTTACATAACCCTCAAACATTCCTATGTGCAAATGTATGTATAATAAGCTTTTCTCTCAGAGATAGCACCAACTCTGCTTTTATGGTGGATCTCCCCAAAAGAAGATCTAGTAACATACAAAATACCAGGTTTGTGTTACGAGTTAAAATCTTTACTTTATCATAATTTTGACTTACCCTGCCATTTGCTGTCAAGAGCTAAAAGACATTGCTTTAAAACCAGAGGCTACACTTTCAACAAATCCAAAGCCTGGACACAATACACCTGATTCTGACCTCCTGGACACTGGCGTAACTCCATTGACTTGACTAGACTCCTGATATCTGCTGCTGTGAGATAAGAATTAGGCCATGTATCTCCATAGGGTCATCCGAGTGCCCTTTCATTAGTTGTATTCTCTACATCCTTAGGCACTAAATATGTTAAACACCAAACAATGAAGCTTTTATTTCTAAATTTGTACTTGCAAAATCTTTTACAATGACTTCTGTATTTTGTAAAGAAAACTTCAGAAATTAATTCTAAGTTGAATGGAGCTATGTGACCCCCACCCTCCAGTTTTCATTTAGAAATGTATTATTTCTCCCTCTCTCTTTCCTTTCTTCTTTTTTAGCACAGGTTTTCTTGTCTGGGAGAATTGTTCGGTTTCATGGAGGGAAAATAACATATAATGCAAGCTGGAGACATTGGCTTCTGTTCTTACTGCTCTTCACCCCCCTGGCCCCTCCTGTGTTTTAAACTTCCTGAATGCCCAAGTTTTCATGTGTGCATGTCTTTCTAACAAAGAGAGATACATAAAGAACAAATGAATAAAAAAAGATATTAAGGGCAAACAGTATAATGACAGAGAGAGTCTGGGATGTCTTTGGCTTAGCATGTATCTGCAAAATTGAGGCAGTCGTAAATCTGTATCAAAAATCAGGCACAGCAGGAGGTGTTCGTCTCCCAGGTAATGGCTAAATGACGAGCAGATGAGCCATCGTCATATTGATTTAAGCATTTTGTTCCAGCCAGTCACAATTAACTTTGATTTGTTTTTACTTTCCTCTTACAGGTTTGCATTTAAAGCACTCTCAGAGCACTAATTGTATAAAATTCTAGTAACTGCACATTCTTTTGCTAGAGAGGTAATGAATGAATAGGCAGGAATTATTTGAGATTCTAAGCAGGGTTTCTCAGTACATGTTTAGCTCTGACTGAAATTGTTTCTGAAGATGAGCAGGAAGGAAGAAGAAAGTTATACCCAATTGGAAATAGCTTTTAGAAATTCTTTATTTTAGGGATGTGGGCCTTGGCTAAAGAATTCAGCAGGAGTGTGTTGGGTTGCAAGATTAATTAGGACTTTACTAAACACCTTTTTTTTTTAAATAGTTAAGGTTGACAATGTGTATCAAATGAGTCTAATCCCCAGAAAAGCATTTTACAATGTCCATAGTATAATTCTTCTACCTCAAAAGCATCTCAAAAGTGTGAGAGACTCAAAATAGAGTTAAGAGATGCATCTACTCAAGATATATATTTTTCTTCATCTAGATCTGGTTTACATGTAGCTTTTGTACCAATTTAACTGTTTTAAAAATCAAAATAGTTATACCATTATAATGGTGCCTTATAATGATGTAACTTACTATTCCCAGAAATTTAGGAAACTAAGTACCATTTTACTAATATAACTGTCTCTGCTTTATGTAGTTGTACCACTTTACCTATTGTGGTTTCAAACCAACTTACTTAGTAAAGTGTGTGTTGAGAAGTCCTTACTATCATCCTATACAATGTATACCTTCCCACTCAACCTGAACTATGATCCTTTGCTTCATTCTGAATTAATAACATGTTGGATATAAACAAGTGACACAATATGCTATTTATTTAATTAGAACTAAAGATTTCAAATCTGATTCAGTCCCAGAGTACACTAGCATGTCAGATCGCCATGCATTTTCTACTAGTGTAATATGTTGACGGAGTAGCCAAATGTTTTTATGAATAAGAGAGCAAAACATATTGTAACATTTTTCAAACCTAGATGCCTAAAGAAAGTCACCCAAATGAGGCAATTAAATGAATGGCCTGATTTTCAGAAGTATTGAGTTCCTGCAACTACTGCTGAAGCCAATAGAAGCTGTGGGTGCTCAGCACCTTTAAAAAATCTGATCACTTATTTATGGACTGTAAGCCCACCGGTTCGGGCCTCATCCCCCTCAGGTGCGGCGGGGAGCCAGGGCGCCTCCTTCTAGGCAGCGGGACGGGTTCCACGCCAGTCCTGTACTTGAGGGTAAAGCAAATAAGGTCTATGGGGCCTGGCCCTTAGGCAGGGCGGGCAACAAACAGTTCAGGCTCTGGCCCTTTGGGGCAGGGCAGAGCGGTAACAAAGTCTAGGGGCCCTGGCCCTCAGGCAGGGCGGGGCAACAAAGAATTGTAGCACAGCTCAGGGGTTCTTGGGTGAAGGGGGAATTCTGCCACCCGGTTACGGGTGGCAGGGGGAACGCAGGCCCACCCACTCCTCTGCGTTCCAGCCCGGGGGCCCTGTTAGCGGCGGTTGCCGCTAAGGCGGTCAGTGGGGATCCGGACCGAAACACACTGACAGGGGGTTGCTTCCGAAACCGAAAACAACTGACAAGGTCGTATCAGTGTGGGGGATCCTGGCCGATACACACGCCATAGGCTCGGGGCCTTCTGCGGCCTGACTGTCGTCAGACCGCCCCCGGCTACTTCCAACTTCCCCCTCCCTGGTACCTGTCCTCCATCGGCGCAGTCCGGTGGGTCCCAGACCATGAGTTCCTCGGAGAACTGGGGGAGAGCGGCTCTGGCGGCTCCTCCGGCCAGCGGGCAACAGGGGAGTTAGGCTGGGGTCCTCAGGAATACCCGGCACGGGGCAGGTCGGCCAGCGCTCCTCTGGATACTGGGCCTGAGGTAGGGCGGCCAGCGCTCCTTGGGAGATAGTGAGACCAAGGCAAGCCGGGCCGATGGGAGCTCAGGCCTCCAGTCTGTACTCTTCGGCATCCTGCGCTCAACTGAGCTCTGGGCCCTGGCTTTTTTACTTCCTGTCCGCCCTTGACTTCCGGGGCGGGGGAACAGGCGTACTGCTCCGCCCCGGAGGTGCCTGCTCTGGCTCTTCCCCTCAGGTGCAGCAGGAGCCAGGGCGCCTCCTTCGTTACACCTCCCCCCTCAAGGCTGTTCCCGGATACCGGGCCAGCCTGTCCATACCTCCCAGCGGGGAAAGGAAGTCCGCGTTTGGCGTGGGCCTTTCCAGCCGGTGACGGACGGTGAAGGCATAGGGCTGCATCACCAAGTACTAGCGTGGAGCCGCATGTATTGTCCTTCATTTTCTGTATAACCAGTATGGAGGGGATCTCTCTCTTGGGGAGGTGTGGGGGCGGAGGACAGGCTGCGATGGCCTGTACCTTGTCCACGAGCGGTTTTACCTGCCCATTCCCCACGGTATACCCCAGGTAGGTGGTTTCTCGCCAGCCAATGCGACATTTCTTGGGGTTGGCGGTTAACCCGGCTTCCCGCAAGGACCGTAGGACAGCAGCGACCTTGTCCAGGTGGGTCTCCCACTGCCGACTGTAGACAACCACATCGTCCAGCTAGGCCGCTGCGTAGTCGTGGTGTGGGCGGAGGAGGCGGTCCATCAATCGCTGGAACGTGGCAGGTGCCCCATGGAGGCCGAAGGGCATCCGCGTAAACTGATATAGGCCAATGGGCGTGGCGAACGCGGTCTTCTCCTTGGAGGTTGGTTCCAGGGGGATCTGCCAGTACCCTTTGCTCAAATCCAAGGTGGTGATGTACCTAACCGGGCCAGTAGTTCGTCCACACGGGGCATCGGGTAGGCGTCAAACTTTGAGATGGCATTCACGCGCCTGAAGTCGATGCAGAACCGTTGGGAGCCGTCGGGCTTAGGGACCAGGATGATGGGGCTCCGCCACTCGCTTTGCGAGGGCTCAACCATGCCTAACTCTAACATGGCTCGCACTTCGTCGACTACGATCTGCCTTTGGTGGTAGGGGAGGGGCCTGGCCGCGGTCCTGACCACCACCCCGGTTCAGTCTGAATGCGGTGTGAGACCAAGGAGGTGCATCCTGGCTGGGCTGTAAAGATACGAGGGAAGGCTCGGAGGAGGCAGCGGGTTTGTTCGAGCTGTTCCCCCGTAAGCGTCTCCCCCAGCCGGGGTCCCTCGGGGTCCTCTGGGGGAGGCACCTGGGGCCCCAGCTCTGGTTCTGGTGGGTAGGGCGTGATCAATAATCCTTCTCGTTCCCGCCAGGGCTTAAGGAGGTTAACGTGGTACCGCTGCAGCTTCTTCCTTCGGTCTGGCTGGCAGATCTCATAGGTGACCGGGCCCACCCTCCGAACCACCTCGTAGGGGCCCTGCCACCGAGCCAGAAGCTTGGACTCAGTGGAGGGAAGGAGAAGTAGGACGCAGTCCCCAGGCTGGAAGTTGCGGGTACAGGCACCTCTATTATACGTCCGAGCCTGCTGCTCTTGAGCTGCCTTCAAGTTGGCGCGTGCCAAGGTCCCCGCCTGTTTGAGCCGCTCCTGGAGTTGGGTCATGTATTTCAGGAGTCCCTGAGCGGGTGACGGGGTCTGCTCCCAGGTTGCCCTCATCAGGTCGAGAAGACCCCGGGGCTGGCGGCCAAACAACAGCTCGAATGGGGAAAACTTGGTGGAGGACTGCGGGACTTCTTGCACAGCCAGGAGCAAGGGGGGAAGCAGCTGGTCCCACCGGCGAAGGTCCTCGGGGGGAAATTGCCGCAACATGTCCTTTAGGGTCCGGTTGAATCTCTCCACGAGGCCGTCGGTTTGGGGGTGGTACACGGAGGTCCGCAGTTGTCGCACGCCCAAGATCTTGCACACCTGCTGGAATAGCCGCGAGGTGAAGCTGGTCCCCTGGTCCGTAAGGATCTCCCGGGGTAAGCCGACGCGGGCGAAGACCTTGACCAATTCACCCGCGATAGTGCGGGCGGTGATGCTACGGAGGGGAATTGCTTCGGGGAAGCGGGTGGCATAGTCCAGCATCACCAAAATGTATTGGAACCCCGCAGCACTCTTGGGAAGGGGCCCTACCAGGTCCATAGCCACCCGTTCAAAGGGGGTCTCAACCAGTGGCATCGGGACCAGTGGGGCCTTGGGTGTCCTCACTGGGGCTGCCAGCTGGCACTCCGGGCAGGAGCGGCAGTACTCCTTCACCTCGTGCTGAATCCCCGGCCAATAGAAGCGCCCTAGGATGCGGGCTAGGGTCTTCTCTGGTCCCAAATGTTCGGCGGCCGGGACGTCATGGGCCAGCTTCATGATGGCTCGCCGGTGACATTGTGGCACGAGAAGTTGGGTTCGAGGCTCCCCGGTCTGTGGGTCCCGCTCGATCCGGTACAGGCGGTCCTGCTGCAGCTCGAAGTGCGGCCACTGGGCTGCTCAGTCCGGGTCGAGGACCGTTCCATCGATAGCGGCGAGTTGCTCATATACGCTATTGAGGCCAGGGTCAGCCCTTTGGTCTCGGCAGAAATCGGTCGGGGCTGAGCCGTCTCCTAACCCTTCCCCCGGAGGGGTAGTGTCGTTTTCTTCCCTTCCGGCGGGTTGGAGCGATGGACCGGGCTGGTCCCCCTCTGTCTCCTGGGGCCCCTGGTCATCCTCCGACATCGCGGGGGTCTCTCCTTCCAACGCCGGGATGGGCCTTGAGCCGCTTCTGGTATGCCGGTGGAGGACGGCGGCGAATTCGGGCCAGTCCCGGCCCAGGATCACAGGGTAGGCGAATCTGGCGGTGAGGCCGACGACCATTTGGCGGGTCACCCCGTCTACCGTCAATTTGACCTGTGTACTAGGGTAGGGCCGCACGTCGCCATGGATACACTGTAAGCGAATGACCCCCAGGGGCGTACCTACCTGGGGGCTTAAGCGGTCGCAAATCAGAGTCTGCCCGCATCCTGAGTCGAGGAGGGCGACAGTCGAGCGTCCCTCCACCCCCTCGGGCGCCGTAATCTTGGCGGGCTTGCGACGACGGGCGTGGGCGTCCCCGGAGCAGACCTGGCCATATGCACACTCCACCTGGGGGCAGTCCTTTTGCAGGTGTCCGGTCTGGCCGCAGGAAAAACAGGGCCCCAAACCGCCCCGTCCCAGACGGGGCCCAGCCCTGGGGGAGTCCTTAGGAGGGTTCCACCGCCTTCCGCGGGTTGTGGGAACCGGGGTCGGAGTCGGCTGGGCCGTTGGGGCCGTGGCCCAGGCGGGTACAGCTTTCCTCTCGGAGTGGCTGCGTCCCGGCCCGGGTGGGGTTGCGGACCCAGTGGGGCCCACCGGGGTCTCCGCTGCCAGGAAGTCTTCCATCAGCCTGACGGCGGCCGCCAGAGTCGGTGGCCGATGCCGGAGGACCCAGGCTCGTCCCCGCGTGGGCAGGATGTGGGTAAACTGCTCCAGGGCTACCTGCTCTGCCACTTCCTCGGAGGTTCGCTGGTCCGGCTGCAACCATCGTCGGCAGGTCTCGCGCAATTCATGCGCCACCATCCGGGGTTGGGCCGTGGCGGGGTAGGTCATGCTCCTGAACCGCTGCCGAAACGTCTCCGGGCTGACATGAAGCGCGTCCAGGATAGCTGACTTCACTTGGGCATAGTTGCGGGCGGCCTCGGCAGACAGGGCCCGATAGACTGTTTGAGCCGTCCCGGATAGGTAGGGGGCCAGGATGGAGGCCCACTGGTCGGGGCTCCACCCTGCGACCGCCACCACCCGCTCAAAGGTGACTAAGAAGGCCTCGGGGTCATCACCGGGGCCCATCTTGGTCAGTCGTATTGGGAGGCGGGATTCTTGGGTCCCCTCGGGGCCTCCAGACGGGCCCCCGTCGCGGGTAGCTCGGCGTGCTGTCAGATGCTGCAGGCATTGCAGCTGGAATTCTTGTTGTTCTTTGATCAGCTCCTGGATCAGCTGGCGTTGCTGAGTTCCCAGCTGGTCCACGAGCTGCTGCTGCTGCTGGAGCTGGGCGGCCTGCTGCTCCTCCTGTTGCCGCAAGTGGGCCGCTTGCTGCCGATCTTGACTTTCGGCCAGCAGGGCGGTGAGTTGGGGGACATCCATCACGGAGGGGATGCTCCCTCACCCGTAGGCCCTCGCTCGCCGGCGTTGAGGGTTCGCGCCCACATTCTAGGCGGAACTCCCCACTTCTGGTACCACGTTGTAAGCCCGCCGGTTCGGGCCTCGTCCCCCTCAGGTGCGGCGGGGAGGGAGCCAGGGCCTCCTTCTAGGCAGTGGGACGGGTTCCACGCCGGTCCTGTACTTGAGGGTAAAGCAAATAAGGTTATGGGGCATGGCCCTTAGGCAGGCGGGCAACAAACTGTTCAGGCTCAGCTCCTGATCACAGGGCTGAGCAAACAAAGTCCAAAGGCCCGGCCCTTAGGCAGCGAGGCACCAAACAGTTCAGGCTCTGGCCCTTTGGGGCAGGGCAGAGCGTAACAAAGTCTAGGGGCCCCGGCCTCAGCAGGGCGGGGCACCAAACAGTTCAGGCTCTGGCCCTTTGGGGCAGGCAGAGCGGTAACAAAGTCTAGGGGCCCTGGCCCTCAGGCAGGGCAGGGCACCAAAACAGTTCAGGCTCTGGCCCTTTGGGGCAGGCGAGCAGCGGTAACAAAGTCTAGGGGCTCTGGCCCTCAGGCAGGGTGGGGCAACAAAGAACTGTAGCACAGCTCAGGGTTCTTGGGTGAAGGGGGAATTCTGCACCCGGTTACGGTGGCAGGGGGAACGCAGGCCCACCCACTCTCTGCGTTCCAGCCCGGGGCCCTGTTAGCGGCGGTTGCCGCTAAGGCGGTCAGTGGGATCCGGACCGAACACACTGACAGGGTGATCAGAAGGGCTCCCAACCGAAACACACTGACAAGGTGGTCAGTGGGATCCTGGCCGATACACCGGCCATAGGCTCGGGGCTTCTGCAGCCTGACTGTCATCAGCCGCCCCCGGCTACTTCCAACTTCCCCCTCCCCTGGTACCTGTCCTTCGTCGGCGCAGTCCGGTGGGTCCCAGACCATAGGTTCCTTGGAGAACTGGGGAGAGCAGGCTGTGGCGGCTCCTCCGGCCAGCGCGCAGGGGAGTTCAGGCTGGGGGTCCTCAGGATACCCGGCACGGGCAGGTCCGGCCAGCGCTCCTGTGGATACTGGGCCCGAAGTAGGTCCGGCCAGCGCTCCTTGGGATAGTGAGCACAAGGCAAGCCGGGCCGAGCGGGAGCTCAGGCCTCCACGTCTGTACTTTTCGGTGTCCTGCGCTCAAAGCTCTGGGCCCTGGCTTTTATACTTCCTATCCCGCCCCTTGACTTCCGGGGGGCGGGAACAGGCGGTACTGGCTCCGCCCACGGAGGTGCCTGCTCTGGCTCTTCCCCCTCAGGTGCGGCGGGGAGCCAGGGCGCCTCCTTCTTACATGGACCTAACTTTAAGCAATCTCCCTCTACTTTTGTTTTCTTAAATGAGCAACAAAGTTTAAATCAAATTACTGTATAAGGTCTGCAGGAGTGGGGTATCCCTCCTCTTAACAGCTCATGTGGAGTCCAAAGCAGGACTAACCTCTTTCTCAGGTTATCAAGTCAATGAGTTATGTGTGATGCTGGGAGTTGTACCTGTGTAGGATGTGAGCCTAGTGAATGGTATAGTAATGGAGTGGAGGAGGTGGAAAGGCTTTTACCATTACGAAAAACTTTAGACACTGTGACTTTCGCTGTCCCGTTCTCTGTTGGCCCAATTCACTGTTGTCTTATGGCTCCTTTGAAACCCGTGCACCTCTCACAAAAGGTCAGAAAAGCAGCTGCGGGAGTTTTCTAGAGGATTGTCCCAACTCTCCTCCTCTGACTCTGTGCTCTCTGCTGCAGTGGCCATTCTGGGGAAGGCTGGAGGAATGGTTGGGACATTTTTATGTCCCAATGATTCTGTTCCATTGCAATAGGGCTTCCTTAAACTGCACAAGGTCCAAACAGGTCCCTGAAATTTGGAGGCAAATCCTAGTTGAACCTAAATTCTGAATCTTTTGAGGTGTACCCATCCCTAGATAACACTGCCTTCACAGTAATTTGTTGTAATAGGCTAGGTAACTGTTCTTAGGAACAGAATCTTCTTATGTATGTTAGGGCCATGTCTGGCACGTGTATGTCTTGGCCCAATAAAATGTATGGAGCTGTCTAGTCATTGCACCGTGACCCCCTTCTGCCACCACCTGGCGTTAGGGTGTCAAAGCCTGAGCCTCAGTGCCTGAGCTGGGGGGTCAAAGCTGAAACCCAAGGGCTTCAGCCCCAGGCAGGTGGCCTGTAACATGAGCCCCATCACGTGGGGCTGAAGCCCCCAGGCTTCAGTTTCAAGCCCTGGTGATGGGGTTCAGGCTTCAGCTTCAGTTCCAGGTGGTGCGACTCATGTTACAGGCCACCTGCCTGGGGCTTTCAGCCCCAGGAAGTCCAAGCCAGCCCTGGCGACCTCATTAAAATGGGGTTGCTACCCACCTTGGGGTCCTGACTCACAGTTTGAGAACCACCAGTCTAGCCTATGTAAGTTATCTAAGAGGAAAATTTGGCCTTCAGAACCATACTGAAGCTGCCAATATTCTGTTACCCTCAGGATGTAATGGGAGTGATCTGGTTTATGAGTGTCTCCTACGTGTAAAAAGAAATGGCCAGATCTTCAGCTGGTGTAAATTGGCACAGATCCATTAACAGTACTGGAGCTGAGGATCTGGCCTAAATTATTTTTGCAGAGCCTTATTCTGATGACACTTAGGCTGGAGTAACTCCATTGACTAAAGTGGAGTTACGTCTTGTTTACGTCAGTGTAAGTGACAACAGAATCAGGCCAAATAGGTAAAATACATTTAAATTTAAATCAGAATGTTTAAGCTTTTTTTTTTTTTAAAAAAAAAATAAGTCATGTGTGGAACATACTTAACAAATGAGAGATCCTCACATGCATATAAATTCACTATTTGGATTGGCCAGCTTTTAATGGTGAACAGTAGTGATGGCATGAATAATAAAGCAGAGTCAGGTGAAGGACAATAAAAGACAACACATTTATTTCTGGCAAAACAAAGGTAGCAGGTCACACTTTTATCATTCTCACCCAGATACATAATCCTACAAGCCTCACATGCCAAATGGCATGACATCATCACCACTGGCTTATCCAGGGCCTGAGCGCTCACATGTTACACTCTAATGATAGGTCTGTATTTTCTGATCTGGTGGAGTTGCCGTTGCCACAGATCTAGTGGTAGGGAGACAGGGAGATGGTGTTATGCCATTGCAGATCCCTGGCCTTTGGCTGACTGGGAGCTGGCACAAGTTAGAGCAGCCCAAAGGGCTACTCTAAGTTGCCACCAGCTGCATATGGCCCCAAAGGATTATTCTAGCAGCTGAGGATCACTGGAGTCATATCACATACCAAGAAAGGATGACATAGATCTAATATAGTAGCTCTATGCCACCTGGAGATTCCTGACATGCTGACTTCATTGGCACTACATTGATTTACACCAGCTGAGGGTCTGGCCTTTCATAACTTTTTTTTGTGGTAAATTATCCCTCCATTAAATATCTATATGAAAACAAAACAGTTCTTAATTAAAGAGCCTGGGAAACTGAACATGTTCCAGTTGTATTTGTCATTAGCTGACAAACAGACAAAAACATGGAAAGATTCATGCGGCTCGCAGCCACTGCAGAGTGCCATCCAATGTATCAGAGCCACCGGTGTGTGTAAGGACTTGCATGGATAGTTTGCACCCCATGCACATGGGGAACTTGGATTGTATGCTAGTTCTGCTTAGATCAGTACAGACGAGAGAAAGGATTGAAGGATGAGCTGAAGAAAGGGAAGGGACATAGCCAAAGAATCTGCAGTTATGTGGCTCTAGTGGACGCACACCGCTGTGTAGCGTGCGTGCAGGGGTCACAATCCAGGGGTTACTGCAGAGGCTTGTGGGCGGTCCCCCCTCTGCTTTTTGGTGGGGAGGATAGATTTTGTGTACTCAGTTCTCATACACAAAATCTGTTCCCTCAGACTTTATGAAGGGACTGCGTGAGTGAATTTTACTTTTAACGTGTACTAAATAAAAACCGACTTGTAAAGCATGCGCATTTCCTAAAACGAATACAGCCGTTAACACAGCTATGAAGAAATATGAATTTGTCTTAATTGGGAACCTGATTTTGTTATATGTCGAATTAGATTATTAGAGTTTTCTTTTGGAATAAATAGAGCAAAAGTTTTGTTAATTGACTGAATCAAATTCTTTTCTCATTTGCATTATTGTAAATCTGGAGTAATTCCATTCAAGCGAAAGGTGTCACTCTAAATTTACAAAGGTGTATTTGAGAGCAGAATTTCTCCCTCACACTTTTGGGTCATGAACCATATTTCCATAGGCCCTTTTGTACCATTCTGACAGCATAAAGGGGCCTTAAAGTGGGGCAGGGTGGTGCAAAGTGGCTTTAACATACATGAGAATTAGGTCCTCTGTCTTCAACAGATGCGTGCTCAAACTTGGTAAAAAGATTTTTTTAAAATATATCTTACTTAGTGTATACACACATCTCATAAAATCCAGCAGTGGAAGTCCAGTAGATTTATTTCATTTAGATAACTCAACTTAGGCTTTTGTTATGTTCCATAATGATAACAAGGTGTTAGAATCACAGAAAGTGCAACTGCAGATTTCTACTTGGTATGGTGCCAGGAACTGCAGGGTCAAAAGAACCTGCAGATTTATGTACTTTTAGTTGGATTTTTACTATCAGATCTTCGGCTCTCCAATAATTCAGAACCAGATTCAGATCTCATTTATTCTGGTGTAAATCTGACAATGGATTTACGCTGCTGTCAAACTAGGCTGTGTGAGAAGAGGCTCAAGTCCTGTGTATCCAACTGCGTTTGCAATTCTTTAGATAATGTTTAAGTTGATGAGAAAATTAGCTTTGACATTCAGTATTCATGCTGAAAATATAAGGGAAAATAGGATTATTTTTATTAATCAGTAGTGGAAGTCAAGTGTCTATAAAGTTTGATTTGAATATACTTTAATTACTTTCATACAAGACCCTAAAGTTCATATTAATTCATGTGTTTTTCTTTAATCACTGATTTGTAAAAAGTGTGGATTTTTTTTTTTTAAGAATAGTTAACTTTTGGCTCCTCCCTTGAAATACAAAGTATATGTCAGAATTTGGAAAATGTTGACAAAAGATTACTAAAACCTGTAAAGTGAAGTTGCCTTTCAGATGAGTACATTATATTTGGCCATTTGTGATTGTCAGCAACTGCTCTTGTATTTTTTAAAAAAATTGCTACCATATCCTAAATTTTCTTCAGCATCTCCAGCATAATTTGGTATGCATTACCTTTGAACTGTAAATTACACATTTCTGGGAACTTAGGACCAAATTCTTAGCTGGTGTAAATTGGCATAGTTCCATGGATATCCACAAAGCTTTGATTTACACCAGTTGAGCACTTGGCTCAGCCATTCACACAGCCATTCCAACTGTACATATTTATTCTGAGAAAAATATTTTCACAATAAAAGGACATTTCTGATGATTGAAATCCTTTTTTCTTTGATATTTTTTATCTTTTGCTCTTTACCTAGTAAGCAAATAAGCTGCTATTTTCAAACCACAGTGTCTCTTTTCATATCCTTCATAGAAGCCCTCTCTCCCAAAACAATTAAAAATAAAACCAAGTAACATTCTGAGTGTGTTAGGATCATGAACCAGGTAGGGAGCATGTGGAAGGAAGGGAGAAAGAAGTGTGCAGTCTGTCTTTGCCACCATTTTGTTGCAGCACTAGAAAGCAGCAAATGGTGGATATTGTTTCATTGCAGAGTATGGTTTTGTACTGGATCCATCTGCAAAGAATAAACATGTCATCAGTCCTCATTTGCTATATCAAAAAAACATTGCCCATGTCCATATCTGATTTTCAAGTGCATCTGTGCACTGATTGAAACCCTCCCAACATGCTGCTACACAAATGCAAAACCCACACATTTCTGATTTTGAATCAAGCGCTGTTATGCTCCTGCACTCCTGTTTCAAAGTTTGCTTGAGAGTTGCAGTGCGTGCCCTTTTAACACATTTTTCTTACTGAGAGATCCCGGTGTTCATCGTAAGAGTGTGGTGCAGTCTTTCCATTTTGTTCTTATTTTTGTCTTTGGAGCCAGCTTTCATTTTCACAGTTTATTTACAGCCCATGTGTGCTTTTAAGCAACAAGGAAGTATAAGCCTGAGTTTTAATTTCGGAATTTCTGGCAATTGATAAGTTGAACTAGATGTAGCACTGACTTTACTATCAGTTTAGAATTTAAAAAAAAGAGAAAAAACAATACCACATTGAACCACAAAGTTCCTCAAAAAGGCTGAATCTGATATAAAATATCAGGGAATATTTTTCTTTTAACATTGATTAAATTGTTAGATTAAAAAACTAAGATCAGTACAAAGCGGTAATTTTAGAGAAAATTTTGTTGTACCTAATTATTTTGTGCAAGCCCAAAGTCCAAGAGTTACCTTAACTGCGAAGCTCTGTAGTAGTCTTTGCCTGTCATTTTTAATCAGGTTGTTTTAGGTAATTTTTGTTATGCCCCTCATTACTGAATTGTTTATCAATAGGTGCACCAAGTGTCACTAGCTTTTCTCATCAAGCCAGGTCTGACAAAGAGCTGCAGTGCATGGGAAAGAGGCAGCTAGGTGAAACTAATGCCATAGATGTTTGATTCATTAGGAGCTTATTGTTAACGGGGATGTCTGATTGTAAAGGCTCAGTCAAGCAAAAGAGTGCAGAGTAATCAGTCGGATTTATAGTTTGCAGGGCTCAAAAAAAAAAAAAAAATCAACATAAACCTTTGGATATAGCAGAAACAGAAAAATCCCCTTTGGGCAGCCCTAACCTGAGACCAGCCAAATAAGGTCATGCTACATGAAGGTTGCCTGTTAGGTGATGGAAGATATAGGAGGATTAAAGCCATATGGCATGGCCTATCATACCTTCTGACTTAAGATAACAAAGCCAAGCTTTGTGCTTAGCTGTTTTTGACTGACATCATCAATTTTATTTTATGTTGGTCACCTCCGGTAACAGGAAAAAATGGCCTAGGGTTGATAACACATGCCTGTTTTTTTTAGTATTAAGATGCCTTACAGCTAGTTTTGTGCTGTAAAAAATTTCAAAGAATTAGTAGCTTGTTCTTCTATCAGCCATCCTCCAGCAACCGTCAGCCCCCCCTTCCCTTGTTTTCAGTTTGTACCTTGCAAATGAGAGACAGCCGTATTCAGAACCAGATGTAAGGCTCCTAGAGAATGAGCGTAAGCTGTTGTACTTTAAGCCTAATGGGAAGTTTTATATGCAAGGGCCTTGAACTGATTAGTATAATTCCCTCTTTAATACAGCTGTCCCTCCAGATTAAGGTAAACCAAATGTTGCAATCAGAGATTAGTGTACCTTGCCAGTTATTAACATCCCCGGTTGCTCAGCAAGCACGTCAGACACTAATGCTGTGTATTTATTTGCTACTTCCCCACTGTAACTTGAACTTCTGCACCTGTCAATGCATTCCAGGGAAGAGAGGGGTATTATTGGAAAGCAAAAGTTTTATACCTGTTACACCTGGTTTGGTTTGTCACAGCCTAAGATTTTCTTCTTTTCTTGCCAGGATTGCCAGGTGGTTTAATCCGTTACTCTGCTGGTTTTATGAAAAAAGTCTTTGTATGTGAAATTGCATTTGTTACTCTCATCTGCTCTCTCTGTTACCGAAGCTGAGCTACTCACCTAAACTGGGACTTTTCTGTCCTTTCCCTTCTGTAAGGGAGTTTTCTTCTTCTTTTTTTCTGTGTAGAGGATATAGTATAGGGCTAGAAGAATCAGCACCCAATCCTGCTGTGCTCTAATCAGATAGTGGTGCCTCTCTCACAAGGTGGGTCACACAGTTGTCTTATTACATTTGGCAGGATATCCTGTCCACCAGCAACACAGATGTCAAGAAGGACAATGTCCTGGCTATCGCAGAAATATCTTTACCCCCCCCCCCTCGACCCGGTCTGATTTTACAGATAATGTATACCGTAAACATACTTAAAAAGCTAAGAGGCCTGAGTGTCTCTTGTGTAGGAAACCAGTAAAGTCAGGACATTCCAAATAACTGCCTCTCTAAAGCATTTAATTAATTTGGCACATGTGTTAAAATCAGTGTAAATAACAGTTTGGGGGTGGGAGGAGAGAGAGAGAGAGACTTCATATATAGAAGAAAAGGCTACCATGAAGCTATCAATGTTTTTTTTACTATGGAAACTATCTGCATTATCTGAGGATAGGAGGCAAAAAGTTAAAATGAATAGCAGAAGACAAGTACATGCCTTTGCTAAGAAAATAACACCCTGTTTAAGCATTCCATTGTTTACATATTTAATTCAGGATTGAATATCAACTATAGTTTCTGAGCTGTTACTGTTTCCTAACCAAGATTATGCTAAAACTTTTCTTACTTAATAGGTTCCTTCTTAAATAGATAATTGACATAAGGTAAAAGGACCATTTTTAGCACACTTCCCTTACAGCACTGGGTTTGCAAAGTTCATTGCCTGTTGTATGCTGTCTGCACATTATAGCTTAATTGCAGATTTTTGAAAAGACAAAATATGTTCATATCTTAGGAATTATGTCTTGCAGCCTACTAAATATGCTAATACAGTACTAAGCAGGGATAAAGTTCTTGCCATACCACCCAACAGTTGCGTGGGACACGCTGCCAAGTTATTGTTAATTGTAAAGCACAAGCAGGCTTTGCAATCCATCTTAATTGTCATACTTACTTCAGGTTTTGTGATAAGGCTAGATGGTCTGTTTAAAGTGACAGTGTTGACAAGGGGAAAGGGTGTGGGCCTGAGCTTGTGGTTCTAGAGGGGTTATGTGTTCTGACCTGCCATAGGTTGATATGGACAGTCTGCAAGGGGATTTTAGTTGTCATGGGGTCCCCAGGCAGTTGAATAGAGTGACTGTCTGTCCTGCTTTTTCCTGTTAGGATCCTGACACGTGGAGCATTGATGAACTCAGCATAACGTTGAATAGGAGCTTTTTGGCAGCTGAGACACAAGGGCTAAGCTGCAGGTCAGAGATAACACTAGTGCAGATCTCCTCATGCACACAGTTAGTAGCATGCTTTCTTCCCTCCTGAGTGCAGGAAATAGCTCATGTTAAATACGTTCACTTTTCAGTTTTCCTTTCTTCTAAAATGGAGTTTGACAGATTGGGCATTTCAGCTCCCCCTTTTTTTCACCACCTCTACTTTCTACCTCAGAAATACTCTTCAGGAAGCAGGAGTTAATCTTGGTGAGGAAACGATAAGGTGATACTTGATTTTCAGGGGAAAGCAGAAGGATATGACTGCTTAGTAACTGCACAGAAACGTACAGGCCTCTCTTTTTTAGGCTTTCCTTTGCTTTTCCTTTCACATCCCTTAAAGTTGAGAACTGCAGCAGACTGAAGGCCTGGTTGGTGGGATGGAAGAATAGTTTAAATAGAATCTGGAATAGGAAGGAAGTGTTAGGAAGGTACATTGATAAAACAGCTTCCCTGTACTTTTCTATCAGCTAGTAGGATCAGGTGAATTGGGTCGTTAGTTTCCCTACTTTGATGCATCCTGGCTGGCACAGAAATGTGTCTTTTGAAGTTGTTTCATACTCAGCCAAGTTTTTCACATGATTCCAAATACTGGATAACAAAGAGAGAGAGCATGAACATTGTCTTTATTAAATGATGTCAAGCCAGCATCCTGTATATGGAGACAATGTAAAAGTGTTTGCCTCTTTTTGGCATTAGGATTAAAACTGCACTAAAATGCTTACATTAAAAGGTCTTGAATATGACAGAGATTTGGGAGCTTATTCTTTAATAAGTGTGTGTGTGTGTGTTGCTCATGAAGGATAACGATTGAGGCCCTCACCAGTGTGCTATAATGATGTCATGGAGAGACACCTCTAGTGGTGAGGGGGGTCACTTATTCTCAGTGCCTATTTTGTCCTTGGTCTTTTTTTGCTGAGACTGACAGCAAGAATGTTAGTTCAGAGCAATTTGTGATAGTGGATTTTCTGTTGACACCTGTCCAGTGGGAGCTGGACTGAGACCACCAAATTCATTTCACTGAGCACGGTGTTGGACTATTAAGAAAAGTGAAACTATAAGAAAGTTCTCTCTACTGTATACCCGAATGTATTCTTTTCTTCCCTACAGGCTCAACTCTGCCTCCTGTACCTGTGTGTAGCAGTGCCTTTCTCTTTGAATAGCCCAATTAATTTCAATGGGGCTACTCACAGAGGAGAGCACTGCTCAGTATGAGTAAGGGTGGAAGAATTGGGCCCTGACTCTGCAGATTTTTCCATGCAGGTGGATTCCTCACCCATGTTTAGTGCTCTGGTGACTTCATTGGGTCGCTGTGCTGAACAGCTTGCAGGATAAGGCCTAATACTGTGTATGTATGTGTGTATATTGTTCCTATTGATATCAATAGTGATGTGGGAACAGGGAGAGGAGAATGGACATAAATACTGTATAAGCTTCAGTTCTGATCATCTTTTGATACTTGGAATTATTTTACTATTTGCCAATGAATGGCTTGAACAGTTTTTTCTGAGGGGTCTTTGCTCTCACTTTCTTTGATTTTTAAGAAAATGGGTGAAAAAAAAGACTCAGGAATTATTAACTCATACTTTTGTCTTGCTTATGTTAAGTGCCTAGGTTGAAGTGTGTGATCCATAGATGAAGTATTTCTATTCTTTCCCTTAGAGTAACTTCTATGCCTGTGGTTGGTTTACTCTGAGGGGAAGAAGAGGCAGAGAGTACAACAGTTTATTCTGTTTTGTATACAAGGACTAATTTCCAACTGCTTTATGGTGGTTTCAGTTTTTCCTTGGAAAGCAGCATTGGGAGCTCGATGTACTTTCCTGGTTAACTTGTGAATTATTATAAAGTTTATATTAAAAGAGCTATGATAGTGTTAATATTACCACAGAGCTGAGCTTGGTCCTTTCATTCCAGAGGTTAAGTCACTGGACAGGGAGTTAGAGGATCTGGCTTTTGTTTCCAGATCTGCTGCAACTTCCTATATGACCTTGGGCAAGTCTCTTAATCTCAATCTATGTCAAGCTTTCATCTGTATCACGGGGAAAACAATACTTGCCAACATCTCAAGGAGGGTTGGGAGGATATATTAAAGAGTGTCTGTAGGTGCTCAGCTATTAAAGTGGTGCACGCCAGAGAAAATCCCATAAAATAAAGAAATTCATAGATCTCATGACGTGGTGCCTCCCCTTGACTGAGTTTATAAATATAGGTTCTCAAATGGTTAATGACAGAATAAAACCCAACTGACATGAATCAGTCTCTATTGAGTGTAAGCCTGAATTGGGCAAGGAATTTTCTAGTGAAGTAATAAAGAAGGGGAAAAAATGCAAGAAGTTTTGTAAACAGATGTCGAGGAGTGCATACAGAAAGAGCATGTCTGAGAAATCCTAAAACACGACATTAGGTCAGGACAAAACAACATTAAAGACTTAGATGCCACATGGTATAATTATACTAGATTTTGAATCTGTGTGTAAGAACACAGACTTTGTTTGTTTGGTAGATGTTGATGAAGAAAGTATATTTAAAAAACCAGCTAAGAAAGAGGAACTTGTGTTGAGACAAGAGCTTGTTCAGTTAAATAACTCACTGTAATTCACGGAACATAGTAGATGACTGTCAGTTCAAGAAAGCAGATGACCAAGTTGCTTAGAAATGCTGGAATGTGCACACGCGCGCGCGCATACACACACAAATATATATGTGTGAGAAAGAGCTCACTTCGCTTTCATTAGAGAGATGGACCAATCTATTAGCTTAAGAGAACTGCACTAAGAAATATCATTGTTTTAGTGCTTCAAAAGGATGCCAATCTACAAATAAATAAAGGAAAATCTAGGACCTTCATTGTAAGCAATGGGCTGTCTATATCTAGGAAACAGAATGTAAGTTTTTTGGGCTATATGCTGCTGTTAGTTACTTTTAGGGGGAGAAAGAAAGTTGTACACTATGAAATCCAAGATCAGGAAGCCCCAAATAAATATAAAAATTATCTAAGGCTCTGTGTTACCAGTATTTACCAATTTTCCTGCAACTTCCCCAGGTTTTGAAAGAGTCAATAGTCAGGTTTTACTCATTTTTCACCTGAACGTTGGCTTTTCTGGGATCTGGGAATTTTTTTGCCAGGAAAGTGGGTGGGCCACATTGAAGGCTTGGGGTCAGGAGGAGGCTCTTCCGGCAGGGGGGTCAGTACTAAAGAGTTTCTGTGCCCCTCATGACTCTGGCCCTTCAGTTGGGCCCTGTTCACTTCCTCTGTGTACTGGGGGAGTAAGACAGGCCAGGAGCAAGGTCCCAGTAGCTGAGACCACCAGACTGCTGCAGGGAATGGAAGGCTTCCTCAACTGCTACATGGTGAGTAGCCCCTTTCCCCCTCTATGGGTACTGGGCCTTCTCCCTCTAGTGCCCTTCATTTTTGGTTTTACCGATTTCCCCCGCACCATCTGGGTTTTTGAAAATTTTAAATAAAACCTGATACATTCCTGGGAGATTAAAACAAACAAAAAAACCCTGAAAATGAAGGATCTTAAAAATGTCTAAACAGCAGTCAAAAGAAAATGGTGGTAGATGCTCAATAGCTATGAAAGAGTTAAGAACCTGTAAGTGCATCCATTTCTTCACTCAGTTCTTTTATCAAAAATCTTTTACTCCCTCTTATCTGACACCAACATTTTGTTTAACCTACGAGAATATTTCCGGGGAGAAAACGCCCCAAGTAACCAAATCACTTATTATTTTTATTAAAAGAATAGTGAAGCTTTACAGACAGAAAGATAAGGACCCTGCCCACAAAGAGCTTACTATCTGAATTTTAGATATGGCCTAATGAAAGAGGGTAACAAACAGCAGAGAGGGACTGATGGACAAAGATTACTGTAATGCAATCATATGGTTACTCAGTTTAGGCATGCTTGCATCTTGACGGTTCAATTATGGTTCATGTATGTATCTTTATAATGTGAAGAGAATGACTGTTCCTCTCTGTCAGGTTGATGTGCAGAGGATCTGTTCCCTAGAAGAGGGTGGGTGGACTGGCTTGGTTGACTATATACACCCTAGTAATCCTGATACTATTACTTTTCTTTCTTCAAAGCCTACTGCCATATCATCCCTGCAGGTGTCACTGCACATGGTGGGCTGAGTTATGCCCTCAGCTATACTGGATTCCAATAACATCATTGCAATTACTCCAGATTTACACACTGTAGCTGAGAACAGAATTTGGCCCATTTTATTGCTAGAAAAAGGGGATACATTCTATGGGACATATTCTGATCTTGTTAAATTGGTCTGGAATAATTGCATTGCTTGTAAAGAACTTTTTGGATTTGCAAAGATGTAAACAAGATCAGAATCTATCTCTAAGTCTCTATATCCCAAAATAAGAAAAATGAATTCTGAAGACACATGGGTTGGGATCCTGCTGGGAGATCGGAATGTATTAATGGATGATCTGTAACTTTTGTATCTCAAAAGCAGATCCGTGCTAATGAAAATTGCGTTGGAACAAGATCATTTACTATTTCATTACTTTGAAGTATCATATGGGTCAGTGGCTCTTACTGAAAAGTACAGAGTGCATTCCTGCAGGTCTTCCAAATGCTACAATGTCTACTGTTCTCCGTTGGACACACAATACATTATAATGGACAATCCTTGTGGACCTGCTGGAATGGACCTCTCATGAGGGCTGATGTGGGTAAGCTCAAACATAAATAGGAAGCAGCATTTCCTCTGCATTGTCTGAAGTTAGTGTATTTGTTCAAGAAAAATTATAATATGCTAATAATCCAGATAGATGAACCACAGTTCTCCATATCTAAAAAGTGGACCTTTGATCCAACACTGTTATATCTAAATTGCAATTCTTAATATTCAGTATTGTCAGAATAGGGCTCTGCAGGCTAAAGTATCTTAAGGGTTCAGATCTCTTTAAATAAATCTATCTTGTTTAGTTTGTTCTTTCAGTTGGAACAACTGGATGGAATGTGTGTGGGGGGGAGGGTATCAGAAATGTCGGATTCTAAAGGGAAAGACAGGATGGAAAGTGCCTCTCTTGGAAATACTTTCATCTTCTGACAATTAAATAGCAGTACCAACACCTCTCAGGGCTATGAGGTATGACAAACTAACTCTCAGCAGCAGTAGCATTGCTGTACTTCTTTCACTGGTGCTCTTAAACCCTGGTGAGTTTTATGAGGGGCATAATCTACATTTGTTTCACACATGGAATATACTTTTCTCATTCCTTGTTTGTTTACTATTTTGTTAGCTTTAAAGAAGGACAATAGAAGGAGAAATATCCTTCAAATGATGGAGAGGATATGGGTGAATGTGAAAGACCTTCACAACTAAACAAATCTAAGCATTAAAAAACAACCAGTGAATTTGTTTTTGTGTGCAATGCTAGTTGCCTTGCCAGTCTGAAGCTGGCACTGTGGGTTTGCTGTAATCACTGAGCTGAGAAAAAGAGAGACTTTTTTTTTTTGTCATCACGAAGTCAAGCAAGACTTAAGCAGTTGCATGCATAACACTTTTCTTGCTGCTTTCAATTGCCAAGGTTTGTTTCTGGCTTCCAAATGCTTGTCCCCCTCACCACTCCCAATTTCATTTTTGACCCACTGTTGCTACTGTGATTTAAATATCAGTATTCATTTTGAAAATACTTCCTTTAAAAAAGGGGCTTTGGTTAAAGTCAATTAAATGTGTAAGTATGCATATGGATTCTTTTCCTAAGGCTGTCTCTGTCTTTTCTTTCTTTTTTTTTTTTTTTTTTTTTTTGTCCCATGTATTATTTCTCATTCTGAGCCAATTGTCAGGTAGATGGGTGGTACAGATTCAGAAAGGCATCTTAAGTTCAGTACAGCATGACACATTGGCAAATTTCCAGAATAAGAATATTCTGCAGAGTGACGAGTTCAGCGTGGGGTCGCTACATAAAGTAGCTCAAATTAAAATAGAAACAAAAGTAGATGAGGAAGAAGCAACAAGATGACAGATAGCAATACAGGGGAAAAATTACCGGTACTTTCAGCCAACCAATCAAGATTAGAATGTTTTCATCCTTGGTACCAATACTCCTATAGCACTGAAACAACAGCTTCAGAAGGCCTGTGGTATCAAATATTTTATGTATGGTTATTTGTAGACCAGATAATGAGATCACCAAGACTTTCTTTCACTTTAAGGAACAGGGCTCTGTTCTGCTTGGCTTCCTTGGTGCCATTCAGGAAGCACAAAGGGAATTCAGACTGGCTGTATCCCACAAGCTGATTCCCCCAGCATAGTTATGATGTAGCTGGCTTCCATATCCCCTTCCCCACAGCTTTAATTGCATAGGGCACATCAGGGGCAAAGAGGAGTGTTTTGGAAAGAGGTGTGGCTGAAATGTATTACACTCCAGCTAGTAAACCTTTGCCAGTCAGTCAGCACATTTGAGCTGCTAATTTGTTCCCAACTTGAGTCTTATAGCTCCATTCTAGCCACAGCAGATAATCTGGCCCTAATGCTGGAAAATTTATCCACAACCTCTCTGAAGTTCGATGACGTAGCTAAGGCATTGAACTGTGAGTTATTAGAGCTGGGTTCTATTCCCAGCTCTGCCATTAACTTCCTATGTGACTGAGCCAATCACTTCATCTCTCAATGACTTAATTTTCTTGGGGACGATAGTGCTTGAACATCTTTGTATGGTGCTTTGAGATCCTTAGATGGAAGGTGCAATAAAAGTGCAACGTGTTATTAAAGTCAGACTTGAGGGAGTAGCTGACTGATCTGCAAAAGGATTCACCTACCTAATTTGTGCCTGGGGCCTGCAATTTTTACATAACTTACAGTGACAGCATTGTGCACATGCCCAGCTCTGAAAAACGTATTAAGGAATGTGAAATCATCATAACCAAATGTATTAGAACAAAGTGTCTGCTGAAAATTGTTGCTAAGCTGATGGTTAATGAGTTTGGCACAAGCAGAGACTATGTGCATGAAGTCAGTTAAAAGGGAATACAGGCATACAATGAAAATGGCAACTTGCTGGGAGTGTGTGTCTGCATGTGCCTGAATTAAGAGAGATGAATGGACAGCAGGCATGTCAATAAACTGAGAAGCTTCTGGAAGATGCATGAGGTTATCATAAAAGACAAACACATTGCTCCAGGGAGAGTTAGAGATAATGGCAACTTCCTAAATTCTAGTAGGAAGAAAAGAGGTGGCTTCATAGCTGTTTGTGAATGAAACAGAAAAGCCACTATTCTATAAGACACTTCAGGAGGCTTAAATGGAAGAAACTGAGAGCAAGGATGTCTGAGAGACAGAGCCCTAAAACTGACAAACACAACACTTGCTACTCCAGACTTGCAAGGAGACTCTGGGGACCAAATCCATGATGCAATGCAGAGCGAATGTTCAGTCAAGTGGAAGAGGTACTCTTGCATTGTGAGGGTAAAAGGTAAGCCACAGCTGGGATTTAATAGGACCTGTTAGTTCCTAGTGCAGTGAACCTGGAGTAACAGTGGTGGGTGCCAAGGGAACCAACTGAGCCTCCATTTCTGAGAGTTTTTCACCAGCTTGGCTTGACGACTGTGAAAGGCCATTGGAACAATGAGGGGAAGTAGAGAGAAGTTTTCTTCCGTTGGTGAACCCATCCTTCCATAGCTCCTCCAGAATCATTTGTTCTTCTGGTTCCAAAGAGGGCTTCCTCTGGGGCATGGGTCCTTCAGTGCTTGTTTCTGAGCCAGCCAGATGGGATTGCACAAGAGCAATAGAAGGCATTTTTCTTCTGTAAGGGGCTGAGCATGTTGCCCTCCTTCTACCGATACTTTGTGAGGGCAGAAGGAGGGGATCATTACAGTATTGCCACTTCCTGCCAACCCAAGAGCTTGGGACCAAAATAAATTTTATCACTGAAATAAGACAGTATGAAGCTTTGATTTCTCTAACCGTGAAGAAAATTATTCCTACAAACTATTCTACATGGGGTTGGATGACATACGTCTCAGTGCTATGAGCCTACACTGATCCTGAAATGCAGTATCTTGGGTCCCAGTCCAGCAGATCAGTGAACTTTAAGCATGTGAGTAGATCCATTGAAGCCAATGTGTCTGCTCAGATGCTTCATGTTAAACATATGCTTAAATGCTTTGCTGGACTGGAGCTTCATAACATATTTTTTTTAAAAAATGGAGACTATGAGTATTTAACCAAAAGTAATTTAGAGGCCTCTGAGCAGTCTTTGCTAATGAGTTTTGAGTGGTATCTGTAGTTTACTACCAATATTGGTCCTCCATTGTATTTTGTTGGAGAAGGAGTTATTGGTATGTATGGGCTGTTTTTCCCCTCTCTTTTTAAGGTGTTCTGTAGTATCTTAAATAATGTTTTGATATTGGGGAAAAATATTATTAAAACAAAGAATTGTAAATGTGTCAAATAGTCCCCAGTCCAGGAGTGGGCAACTGGTGGCCCAGGGGATGCCATATAATTTTATTTGGCGTGCCCACAGGCAGAGTCACAGCCCCAGATTTTTATTTATTTATTTATTTAAGATTGAGCTGGATTGCTTAGGGCCCACTCTTTCAGTAAAGCTGCAGCTGCCTCAGACTGCTCTGCTTGGCTGTGCTTCTCCATCAACGCAGGCTCTGACTCCACCCTACACCACACAGCTCCATTTACAGCCTTCCTGTTGACTGATTGTTTGGGAGCTGAGAGCCAGTCAGGTTCTGGCTAGCCCAGCCAGTAGTGGACAGGTTGGAGTATATCTCCACCAGTGGGGAGGAAGTAACCAGAGCTGGGTGGTATAATGGTGGAGTCTTTTCCTGTTGGCATAATGAAGGGGTGGCCAAGCCAAATCTGAGTAACATTGCAACCCAGCACATGGGGTCCTGCTCCCAGTTCTGGATTGCACCCCATATGGCAGAGCCTATGTCCATGGGGAAATAGAGTGGAGGCAGAGACTGGGAACAGGTGAGAAAAAACATTAAGAAAGATGTTCTGATGTTTTGTTTTCATGCACATCGGCAGAGAATTAAACTCTTTTGTTTAAATCCTTTTTAAGGTTATGCAATAAGGGATTTTATATTTAAGAACTTCAGTTTTGCACTGTTAATTCATGGTTAATTGTATGTTAACATGCCATATTGTGGCAAACATTTATGAGTTATGTAATATGTAGCCACTGAAAGTATGATCTGCCAAAGGGTTTTAGTGGATTTTGTGGCCCTGTGCTGCTTTAAAGTTGCCCATCCTTGCCCTAATCAATCCTAGGGCAATCAGAGTGAGGTTCTGCAGAAGATGAGGATTGATAAAGTCACTGCTTGTGTGTGTGTGTGTGAATTTTAGCAGTACTGTGATTCCACTTCTCTGGCCTTCTCCAGTTGCCCATGGAAATAAAAGTTTCAGTGCGGATCGATGCCTGATACACTCAAAATTGTGGAAACACACGTACTTTTAAAAATTAGTTTCAAATATCAATATTCATTTTAATAGCTAACACTTTCTGAGTTTTTTCTCTCTGTCTTACAGTCATGAGAAAGCCAGCCCTACCGGAAAGCCCTGCTTTAAAAGTAGGAATTATTCAGACTAAAGGAGTGGTTTTCCTAAGCAACCAGATCAAAGTGAAAACTCTCAGAATAGCTCACTTACAGGTTTCCTTTTGCACACAGGTTCATCAAGAGTGTCAGGCACTTGGTGGGCAGTTCATACTCCTCTGACAAACTACAATTTGGTGGGAAACTTCACAAGACTCCACGGTATCAGTAAGCCCTGTAAATATCTTGATCTCTCTTCTTTTTTAAAAAGACTTTAAAATAATTTGGTGGATCTCTGATCTAGTTATCTGCTGTAACTGCAATATACCGTGTATGTCTGACTCCCACAGACGAAGGCCTCTGTTTCCTTTCTGCCTGTACCTTAGTATCTGCCTTGCCCAGGAGTCTGCTGATGAAGACTTCCTGTTTGTTTTGAGTCACTGTTGGAGTGATAAATATACTTCAGCTTTCTCCTCAGAGAGGAAAGAAACCAGCTACCCTGAACTAAAGAGAAAATATGTAGAAATTCCACCAAAGGGCCCTGTTATCATGGAGCCTTTATGGAAGCATAAAAACAAGAAATATAAGCAACGACAAAGGAAACAATTTACATACTAAAACATCCTTCCACATGCATTGACATAAGTTGTTTGCCTTTAATCGTTTATTTTCACTCTATAACTCTAATTTAAAATGAATTATAAATAAATAAATAAATGCGGCGGGGGGAGCAGGAGGAACCAACCCCATAAACATACACTACACAGTAATGTTCGGCTGGATAAACAAACAATTATACTTGTGGTTTCTTGATCTGACCACAAGCTTTAAATGCCATTTTTTGCATGAACCTATAATGCTTCTGGATAAACAATTGTGTTTATATTGTCAGGAGCATCCAGTGCAGTGTTGTGTAATTTCTATGTGTGATTACCAGGATATAGAATAAATTCCAAAATAAAAGAAAGGAAAGGAAGATGAGATTATTAGGTCATTTTTAATAAAAACAGCATAGTTTGGAATCACTTATAGCTTAATTTGTAATTTTAAAAGAATGCAGCAGTGGCTTTTAAGTTTCTGCAATTATCTTTTCATCTCTTTTTATCCCCACCCCCTTTTTTTTTTAAACTAGAGATGGGGCCCAAATCAAAAACCTGGATCCAAACCCAAGATCCTGGTTCATATCAGAGTTCACAGCTCTAACCTAGTTCTTTAAGAAGTCAGCTCTAGGAACTTCAGTTTTGGATTTTAAACCTCTGAGTTCAGAAGCATTTGAATCCAGGTGTTTGGGTTCTGCCAGCTATAGGAGTACAAAGTTTGTATCTTCATCAGTGTTTGTGGTCTGGGCCTGTGACACCATCTGAAAAATTTAGGTGTATATGGTATGGGAATGGAGGTGCTTAGCCAATGTGCTATGACTGATAGTGATGCTGGGGAGCCCGAAGAACAACTTTGAGAAATAGTGTGGGCTAGTGGTTATGGGCACTGGAGTAGGGGTCAGGAGACATGGGTTCTACTCCTAGATCTGTTATAGACCTGCTGTTGAACCTTGGGCATGTCATTCACCTTTCCATGCCTCTACACGGCAATTAAACACTTGTAGCTGGCCTTTGTCAACTGACTTGGGTTTGTGGGGCTCAGGCTACAGGGCTGTTGAATTGCGAGGAGGGAGGGTCCCAGAGCCCAGGCTCCAGCCCGACCTCAAGCATCTGCACAACAATTAAGCAGCCCTGTAGCCTGAATTTCACAAGCCGAGTCAGCTAGGGTGTCCAGATTTCCTGATTTTTATAGGGACAGTCCTGATTCTTGGGTCTTTTTCCTATATAAGCTCCTATTACCCTCACTCCTGTCCCGATTTTTCACATTTGCTGTCTGGTCACCCTAGAGTCAGCTGACATCCATTTATTTGCAGGATAGATGCACCCTCTGTTTCCGCTCTCACCCTTTGTCTGCCTTGTCTATTTAGATTCTAAGCAATCTGCAGCAGGGACTCTGTTTCTACAGTGGCTAGCATAATGGGTCCCTGATCGTGGTTGAGGCCTCCAGGCACTATTGTAATACAAATAATGAATAATAATAAAAAATGAGAAGACATTCCAGGATCAGTGGGTTTGTCCAGTCAGAATCTGCAAGGTGTACACTCCTCATTCCAGGATCCCACAAAGTGTCCCTCTCATGGAAGAATCAGCAAGAAACTTTGACCTTCAGATGGTGGTATTTTCTGCTCTCTCATTTTAAAAAAAACCCAAAAAAACGTGACCTGGATTATTTGTAAGGGGGAATAGGGGTGTGTGTGCCAATGGCGTTATTTTGGGGGGATATCAGTTTCTATTAAAAAAAGACACAAAAAAACCTCTGCTTTGGCTAAATAATATTTGAATTACCATTACAAGAAAGGAAAACCTTATTTTTCTTACATTTTTTGGTATATTTTCCCTTAATTATCACATGCCCTAAGTATTGGCAAACATACACTCTTTTGTAATGAACTACCCATATACATTCCTATAAGGTAAAAGGGTTATGCCCTCTATATCACTCAGTGAAGTTATGTGGAACAAAAATAATCATTTATAAGTGGTTTCAGTTTTACCTTTTTAATGGTTTACCTCTACCAACTACTAGTAAAATATAATTTCTTCTGTTACAGCTGATGAAAAAAATCATTATGGCTTTAAAGCATGAGACTATAAAAAGCTGCAACTAGTTTAGATATCAGTTAGAAGTTAATTCTGAGTCACTGCAATTGAAAACATCAGTTTACAACATTTACTGGGTTACTATAAAAATGTATTCCCCTGTGTTATGTTAAACATGAGAAACTACACCTCGTGTTTCCATTATTTATATATTTATTCATATCTTGCTGCTTTTGATTCAGCTGTGGAACTGTATGCAAAACAAATAACTACTGAGGAACAGAATAATTTGTATTTTGAGGGGAATAAATATCCTGAAGGATATTTTTTGTGGGTGTGGTGGCACCTATAAAGAATCACATGGATTTTGCAGACAAAATATGAGAGAGAAAAAGTAAGTGAGACATTTTGGGCCCAGCAACCTTGAGATTGGTCTGTTATGGAAAGGAAATTAATTGCTTTTTTTGTTTGTTTGTTTTTAAATCCTCAAACAAATTCACATCTTGAAACACAGTTTGAGGCCCCTAGCATATTTTACAAAGGTTCTGAAAAAGATTTATTCTCAGTCCCATGCAAATAGAAGGACAATGGGCCAGACGCTTGGGACTGCTCATGCTGAACCCATTACCACTCTAGGGGTAGGGGAATTGGGGATGGGGTAGAAAGGAAGCTATTAGCCACTTTTACATTGCCCTGATCAGTCCCAGGATTGTTAGGTATTGGTCTGGTCTCCACTGCAAGACAGGACAGACAGACCTGCACTATCCTACACCTGGATGCCTATGGTCTCCAAGGACTGTTTCAGCAGCTAAGGTTTGGGTCGAAGTTATGGCTCCCTGTGCTGGGAGCTAAAAGGAATCGCACAGAAAGTGGCCAGTGAAAGATATTTATTTTTTAAAACTCTGTTGATTGTCCATCTAGCTTTCTATTGAAGACTGGAGTTCATGGCAACAAAATAACATATTTTATTTAAGAAACATATTCAGCAAAGTCATACACGTGTCTTTTGTGACCCGCCATTTCTGGGAAACTGACATTTTATTTCTCCACCTCCAGCATCTGTAAATTCATGGAGTGCCCTGCATTTGATTAACTTCTGCTGTCCTTCACATCTTCTACACAAAAGATTCTCATTTAATGAAAACCATGTCGCTAGTTCCTTTAGTGCGATCCAGAGTTGCTCCTGGGTCACCTAGAACTGTAGCTTCTGCTGATGTGAAGACTTTCTGCTCACAGATAACACGACATGAGGCCCCTACTTACTCCAGAGCCTGATTGGCATGGATCTCCCAGCACACAGAAAGGTGACTGCTTTCCTTGGGGATAAGTGACACAAATACCCTCCTTTCCTCTCTTTTTCCCCCTGCATTTATTAACTCTAGAATCCAAAACAACAATGGGCAAATATTGAAAAGTGGGATGAATGTTTGAATCATCACAAACTCATGGGGCTGTTTGAGACCGGTTAGATTTATTTTCTATGAGTGTTCATGAGATGTTTTGTTGGTTTGTAAGGATGTTGGTGGAAAGTCTCCCAAATATTCATGCCAGAAATGTTTGCAGAGCCACCTTGAAAATGACTAAAGCAGCCCTTAAGTGGTGCAAAGGGAGTACAGCAGGGCAGTGGATCTGCCCCAGGGAGCCTCTGGAAAGTCCAGGATGCAGGCTCTTGAAGCTGGCTCTGAGTGACACAAAGCACTTCCACCCCCAGGGCCTAAGTGTGCTGCTTCAGCACTCTGTGTCTGCCTATCAAAGTTAAATTTTGCATGTGTGTGGTAATTATCCATTGCAGTTTCTATCTCGGGTATTTATATAGCCTTTTTTACTGTAGAATCTGAATGCCTCACAGTCTTTAATGTGTGTATTCTCACAGCACCCCTGGAAGGCAGGGAAGTGCTATTATCCCCACATTGTACAGATGGGGAAGGGAGGTGCAGAGAGGATAAGTGATTTGCCAAAGGTCTCACAGGAAATCTGTGACAGAAGAGGGACTAGAACCCACTGCTTTCAGATCCCATGCTGTAATAATCCTTTCTCCCCTACTAGTCTGCCATACTGGCCCAATCCTTCCCACATTCAGGATGAGTCCTTAAATTATTCTTATTCTGAAGTCACTGTACAGCCAAAGACAGTAATAGTACACACACGCGCGCACACACGCGCACACACACACACAGAGAAACATAAATAGTCGATCTAATATATTAAAAGTAAAAATAATTCTAAAAATTAAGAAGCCTTCTATCTCTTATGATCACAGTGTTTGCCTTAGTGAGTGGGAGTCATTTTCATCGGGACTAGTCATATGTTTTTGTTTTTCTTTTCTTTCTTTGGTGGAGAAGTTTTCTAAGGTATTTTTCAAACTTTCCAGTTTAGCAAAGTGTTGGCTCAGATTGAAAAAGAGAACTGGGCACTAGGTCACAGGCAGAATTAGGTTTGTACTAGTGGAGGGGGCAGGTTGCTGACACAGCTACAATCAGACAAAAACATTTCAAACTTCTGGCTTTGTACTTCTCAAATGCCTCTCTTAGAAAATCGCTTAAGTTGTTATTAACATCCACCACCCACCTTCCCTTTCTGGTCCTGACATTGTGTAATAATAGATAATGTTGACATATGTTCCCTGCTGGTCAGAAATACTATACTTCTGTGAAAGGTAAAATTTTCAAGCAATGACAAAATGTATTTTGCTTGGATAGAACATTAGTTATTGGCCTAATCTCACAATGTGGGATATGGGGTAAAAGTTTTAATGTTTTAGTTGTGGGAGAGAGTTTGTTGGGACAGTGAAAGCATCAGTATGGGGTGTATTTAGTTTTTGCCATTTCTAGAGGTACTGGCTTTGTATCAAACTCTTGTGTCCTTAGGAATTTAAAAGAAACATTCCCAGTATGTATGAGGAACAGCTGTCTATGTACTCAGTGCAACTTTTCAAAATGACTATTTGAACATTTTCTCTAGCAGGGATTACAGAACAAAGTTACATATGTGTCCGTTCCCCACCCTCCACCTACCCACTGGATTCTTTTTTACAGATCAGTTTTTAAAGCCTTAGTAACGGTAAAAAGATCTAAATTTGTATATCCATTTCCCATTAGGCAAAGCTGTCCGAAAATAGAAAAAGAGGAAGATACTGCAAAATCTACCAAACAAATATGAAGAAACTGTTTTTGAAAGTAATTTAGGGTGAGATTCAATAAAAGTGTGTCTAGTTTGCATGCTACTGATGTCTGCACAAGACTGTGCACGCCTGGAGAAATAGAGTTTTATTTTAAGTTGTGTACGGGTTTCCCTGCTGGGGAGCTGGAAAGAATGGTTTATTTAATCTGATCTTTTGCATTTTATGATAGTCTGAGCTGGTGTTAAAAATCCAGAAATTAACATGTTGGTTTTGTAGCTTTTGGAACTAAACATCTCTGATTTTGTTCTGAATGTATTGTCTTTCATCACCTTAAAGCTGGGGTGGGGTTAGCAGCTACAGAGCCAGGCATTAGGCTCTGGTTCCATTTCTATTGCAGGGTGTAGGCCAGCAATGCTAATACAGTTTTAGAGGCAAATCCCCAATTCGGCACCCAGCCCATTTAGCTGGACTGGGTAGTGAGCAAATGCACTAGGGTGACAAAAAGCTTTAAACCCCCAACCCCCCACACACATAGGCAAGAATTAAGAGAAAGGCAGGAGGGTCCTCGGGCCCACCTGGGCTCTGCCTGCTGCATGCTGTCTTACAGATATCCACCATGGAGTTGAGCTTCACCATGTAAGAGTGAGTACCCTCTGCCTTACTTCCAAATCCTTCCCCCTCCCCATACAGTGAAATCACATCTGCCAGGGGCCATCTGCAGTTCTTGAGGTGGGGACATCATTTATCCCTTGGTCCTTCCACATACGTACATTCCCACTGATGATCTGGCTAATACATTCTCTCTGTCTGCTTCCCTCAGGAGATGAAGAGCACACTTAGAAAACATGGGCAGGACACACATACAGCAGTAAATTCAGATCCACCTGAATGGGCTTTGAGCAGGAGTTTGGCATTCTCAACCTGGGATTCAGGTGTTGGCCTGAGATTGGTGGCATGTTACTGTACACCTCTGACAAGGTTAGCAGGATGTTCCAGGTATGTTTATGCTACACAGCATTGCTATTGCCTCAGGGGAAGACATACATGAAATAAGGAGCCCTGAAAAGAAGAGGACATAGGAGCTGTGAGGCTCAGGAGGACATAAGCATGCTGGACCAGGAAGATGATGAGGGAGCAAGGACATCAGCTAGTGTTCCCTGAGCCCCCTGATTCTCAGAGACAGTTTGATAGTCAAGGTGAGCAGGGATAGATTGATTATTGTGCATATGTATTTGATTAATGGGGGGGACGGGTAATCTAAGCAAATATAGTCTGTGTGATAAAGACATATGGGTGGAGGATTGGTTCTTTAACTAAGGTTAGTGCAGAGCAGTTAGGTGGCTCCCCCTCTGCTGCTGATGGATAGACATCCTGCCATTCTGTGTTGGTAGTGCACAGGAGGCTCTGGCTGTGCAAAGGGTGGAATCATTTGCGGGATGACTGCAGTATTTCAGGGTTCAGCATGGCTTTCCGCCTTACTTCTTTGAAGAGGTAATGAACTGCAGTTGCTGAGGGAAGGGTGTGCCTCAATCAGTCTGCATACCGGTGACTATTAGCACAGCCTTGGGGGTGAGTAATATAGAACAGAGGGTGTTGCTGTGTCTGGCTTAGCAACTGCCTGGCAGTGTCCAGAAAGGATGCTGTAGGATCTGCAAGCATGCTTTCAATTCAGTTCCTGTCTTGGACAAAACACGCTGATGTCTGTTTTCACAATGTGAGGGGAGACTGGTAACTCCTATTAATGCTAATGAGACTTGTATGCCAAATATCCCATAGATCAAAAGGAGAATAGACTGCATGAAGGTAACAAATGGATGTGCCAGCAATTCCTTGTGTGATGGGGCTTTAAGAACTGCATTTGTCATCATAGTTCCTTTTATAAAACTGAATATGTGCAGTTTTTTGTCTTTTGGAAGGAGCTTGCTTTCTTAAAGCCTAAGGGAAAACTTGTTCAACAGCTCCCCCAGTAGCTCCCCATTCATTTCAGCTTCCAGATCCGAATCACCCTATTTGTTTTCCAACCCTTTCTGTGCTTATTCCAGGCTATGTGGCTCGGCTCCATTCTCAGTTACACCCACTGATGTCAGTGGAGTGGCACTGGTGTAGCTGTGAGAAGAATTTGGCTCCTCTTCTTTTTACTCCTTTCCTCATTTGTCCATTTAACACCAGCCATTTCTGTCTCTTCTCAAAATTCTGCCTTTGTTGGTGTGTGTCTTCTACTCTGTAACTCCTGCCTCATGGTACAGTCTTACTGCTTCATATTAAATCTCAGCTGATAACCGATCTATTTTCCCATGCCTCTGCCTCTTCTTCCCTCCGTCCCTCCGCTCTCTGTACAATGTTTTGTGATCTAGTTTGCATGAAAACACTGGATAATAAAAAGCCCTATAGTATTAATTTTAATTCTTTTTGGTGCAGCAAATCCAATAGTGTATGTTACTTCATCCTCTAATCTTCGCTTATCTATGATAATGCATAAGTTTTATGTTCATTAATTGGGGGGGGAGTGCTTCTTTAGTGATTACTTCCTGGAGCTAAACTATTATCTTCCTTAAATATTATGCATAACATAATTCCTGTCATAAGAATATATTATAACTCTTTGAAATACTTTGTGCTCTCAATTAGCATAAGTTTCAGTTTAGCTTTTATTAAAAAAAATAGTGAAAAAGGCCCAGGCAACAGCACTATCTATTGCCCCTTAGTAGAACTGGCTCTGAAGTGACCTCTGGCTTCTTGGGATGGAGTCAGCAGTGCTGCAGAGCTTGTATTTTCAGCTTTAGAAGACGAAAGTAAGTGTTAAGAGTAATGGGTGGAGGCAATAGGATTTCACACATCAGTGTCATTACAGATTTAGGGTCTAATTATTTGCATTACAGTAAAGCCTCATCTGACATCAGTGCCCCATTGTGACAGTCCCTGCCCAAAAGAGCTTACACTCTAAATAGACAAGAGAGAGAAAAGGTGGGAGGAGAAACAGAGACACAAGGAGGTGAAGTGACTTGCCCAAAGTCACACAGCAAGTTAGAGCCCAGATTTATGATTCGGCACATTTGCAATTTGTACTGAACTCTTAAATGCACGTCTTTACAAAACAGAATGCTATTCCAAGGTGATATCTAAGTTGCTGTGAATTGCACATTGTGAATGGGTATACAGAAATAGAGCCCAGATCTGCTGTATCTTCTCTCTAGTGTCCTATTCACTGGACCACACTGCCTTTTTACTAGTCCTGAAGTAATCCTTACTCATATAAGTAGTGCTAATGAAGTCAATGGGACCAGTTTCTGGAATAAGAATTACTGTATGTGTAAGGTTTTGCAGCATGAAGCCCTTAGAGGTGCCTTGCTGTCATTTCAGTGACTGCTACTTTTTCTCTAAGGGAGGGGACATGGAATGAATGATGAGGTGACTGAAAGGCACAACGAGGCTCCTTGGGACTACGGAGGGAAGACCCACATTTGGTTATAAGAATTCCTCTTCCACACACCTCAGCTCTCCTGATAACTTATTTAACATATATATCATGGTTAACATCCAGCAACCATAATCTGGATCAGGGCCCACTGAGCTAAGCTCTTTACTAACATACGCAAAGAAACAGGGTGAAATCCTGGCCCAGTGAGGTCAATGGCAAAAACCCTCTTGACTTCAATGGGGTCAGGATTTCACCCATGTCCCTATCTTGAGTTTACAAACTAAGAAGACAAGTGACATATGAAAAGTGCAGAGGAGAGGGATGCAGTCAAATATTTATATTTGCTGTACAAGGACTATATAAGTTTATTACTATTTTTGAGAAGTACTTGGTCCTGCCTCAGTGCAGGGGACTGGATTAGATGACCTCTTGAGGTCCCTTCTAGCCCTATGATTCTATTATTCTTCACAATTTACAATTCTTACAATTTCTATTGAAGAGTTAAGTCTGTGTTTACAAGACAGGGTGCCATTCGGAGGTGATAGGTAAGGTGATGTGAATTGCTCATCATAAGTGGGTATACAGGTTTGGTTTATACCAATTTAGATTCCCTTAGCATGTGGTTTACAGCAGATTAGATTCCCTGGGCCAAAGTCATCCCTTGTTTGACTCTTAAGTCACTCTGTTGAAGTCAGTTGAATCAAACTAATCTGCTGTAAACCACATGCTGAGGGGTCAGATGAAAAAGGTGCAGTAGGAAAAGTAACTGACAGGCGTAAGGAGGTGTAAGTTAAAAGCTGGTCTTCCCTTGCCTACTTTAACTTGTACCATTTTTAGGCCCCTCAGTGTGTAAGCACCACAAACTCTCTTGCACTCCCACTTACAGGTACTTTTACAATACCTTCAAATCACTTCTGAATTTGATCCCCTCCTGCCACCTGTGTTGTTTGTAAACAGATTTATGTGACTCTCAGCAGATGACAAAATCAATTTGACTAGTTTACATTGTAGTTGTGCAGGGTAGGGCATAGTTGGCTTGCTTTGATTCATGTTAATTTTAAATTCTACCGTTAACAACTCAAAAGAGTAACACACAGCACTTATAAAGTGCTTCACATCTTACAAATGCTGCATCAATATTATTAACTAATTAATTAGCAATGAATTAGCTCAATTGTTTTCAGGTATATGGTTTCATAAATAACTTTCTAAAAGGGTTATGACAAACTTGTACCATTCTTTTCTATGATAGCTGGAAAAAAATCCTGGAAACACATGTTTATTTTTTTTCCTGCTTCTGACCACTCTGTTTGGAAAAACTGCCAAGTTTGACTCTAAACTTGCAAATACAGTAACTTTCTTCTTTGAAAATCTGAGTCTATAACGTCTGGAGCAGCTTTTGGTAGAAAGGATTGTTATGTTACTGACTCTTATGATCAATTTCATTTTCTTAAATCGATTTCATACACAAGGTTAACAGAGAAGGTCCAAACAAATGAACACGTGCATTTATCTGACAGTATTTCATATACAAATAATGAAAGCAGTACATTATCGATTCTCTTTAGTAGGAAGTATTCTTCATGTTTTTATAAAAAGTACTTAAGAGCTGACTTTGAAGAAAGACTTTGAAAACTTGCCAAACCTTCTTTGTATTTTGAAAGTCCACATCAAGAAAGTAGTAAATAGTAATTGAGTGTAGGAAAAAGGAAACTATTAGCATTGTTTTCTTTTAAAGATAAAAAGAAAAATGCAGTGAAAAACTTCATAATCTCTGAAATGTGTATTTGTTATTTGAATCAATTTAAAACAATTGTCACTATTACCTTCATGTTAGCTTGCCTACTGAACTGTACAAAATGGCTCTATATGTGCTGGTTTCATGTATGTGAGGGTTTTTTTGTTTTTTTATTCTCTTTGGAGTTTCACAGTTTTAAATTATTTCCATTTAATTGCAGTTAGAACTATGCTAAGACTGTGCTTAGAGTCCAGGATTGTTCAACCTATATTCATTTTTCTAATTGAAGGACATGTACGCTTGATTTCCATAAAGCAATAGTTCTTCAAAACTCCTTTCGTGACACCCCGTTTTTATTTAACTAAACTAAAATATCCATGCTTTTGGTTTAATTTGTAGACCAAATTCTTTGCTGGGCCAAATTCCTTGCTGGAGTAAAATGGTGCAACTCCTATTTAAGTCACCACTCTACTTCAGCAGAAAATGTGACCATGTGACTTCCCTAGAAGTTATTTTTAATAAACAGTTTGTTTACTGTGAAAATGCTCAAATGGAGATCAGCTGTGTGCTTAGAAGGAACTACAGTGAACCCTCACTATATACTGCAAAGGTTACAAGCTATCTTTCATGCTTGTACTAGTTACAGGCATTTATATTGTGTAATTATATGTAATCAAGTGGTTAACTTGTCTTTTATCACTGATAATGCAGGTTGTACTTATGCATATATTAATTGCAACGCCATTAAGCTGTCCCATGTGTGAGGTAGTATTATGAAGAACTGCCTGTTCACTTTAACTTTAATAAGTTCAATACATGTTCAGCTGAAAAGGAATCTGCAGTGTATTTAAACTGTGAGAAACAGATGTGTTCACTGGAATTCTGGGAGTGATGTAATATATAGCTGCCATTTAAAAATGGAACATTTACCAACAATTTCCACACAGGTGTTTAGAGATTATTATGGTGTACATGGTATAAGAACTAAGAGAGGGAGATGGATAGGTAGGCACAGAGGTGCATACAACTGATTATAAATGTTGATTTTTTTTGTGGGTACCACGTATTAGTCTATATAGAGAAAATATATATTTGTCTATAGAATGAAGATGGGATTGCACCACAGGTTTTACTGGCATGAGTTTGAGTGACTGCATTTCCTAAGAGTTGAAGAAAGATGCTGGATTTTCAGAGTTTGCAAAGATCCTTTCAGGCTTACCAATGGGGTTGCTCATCTCCATCTCATTTTCACACAGTGGCTCTGGATATTGACTCATCTCCTGCTTTTACTATGTGTAGATGTGTGTACTCACCCCCGCAGCACCTCCTGCTGGTGACTTCAGGGAATTAGCTCAATCTCACCCCAGAGCACCCTCTGCAGGCCGGTGATCTACCTGTGCGCTACTGGCCCCCCGTGTCCCTCCCTGGACCCTGGTGCCAATTTAACTGGGTCTCCTCTAGGGGAACCCTCACCCCACTATCCCCTCTTTGCCTCAGTCGTGGCTACTGCCAGTCTCTGTTTAGCCCCCGTGGCCTGGGGCAGACTGCAGTGTATCAGCCGATCATCACAGGCAACAAGGGTTTTGGACTGGCTGCCTTTACCCACCCTCCAGCTGCCCCTCTGCAAGCCCAGTACCTAGGAGGCCTAGAACCAGCTCTGCAGCCTAGGGAGTTGCTGGCCTAGGGCTTCCAAGCTCCTAAGGCCTTTCCCCAGCCCTACCTTCCTCTAGGTCCCCTGGGTGAGTTCCCAAATAGCCAGGCCTATCTCTCTGTCCAGTCAGAGAGAGACTGCTTTCTTTTGTTTTCCCTGGCCTTCTTATTAGGCCGTGTGGCTCAGTTTGGGGCGTGGCCCCAGCTGCAGCCACTTCCCCAATCAGCCAGCCCCAATCAGCTGCTTTTTCCAGCCCCAGCCCCTTCCCAGGGCTGTTTTTAACCATTTCAGAGCAGGAGCAGAGGTCCACCTTGCTACACTATGTTAAAGTTTTTATTTAATTTTATAATACTCAACAAAACATGACACAGATAGAACTGTGATATACAATACATGAATAGAAATATAATGCAAACATATGAGAATGCTATCATACTGTCTGAGCCTCCATTTGCCCATTGGTAAAATGGATTTGATGATGCATACCTAAGAGGTGAGTTATGAGGCTTAAGTCAGATCATACCTTCCTGCCAAAATATTTGTGGGATGTTGACAAGATGACCAGCAAACTCTGGGGATTATGGGGAGAGGGTTTAACCAAATCTCCTACTCAGTGGAGAGGCTTAGTTGTCCTATCGGTAGGGCAAGAGAATGTAGTCTCACATCTCTTTCCATCTGTGGGGAAGTGAATGCCTAGTTGTGCAGAGGGGAATCATTTTACTTTGCTACATGGGCTTCTACTTTGTTGGCAGAGCAATTCCTGTGGGTGTGGCATTGTCATAGGTAATAGGGAGGGATGCAAAGGGAATTAATGATGCTTCAAGCATCCAGTGAGAGGTGTTCTTCCCCATCACCTACTCCCATACCTCAAATCCCACGCTGGAAGACTGTGAAGTAGATAACTTCCTTAGTATCATAGAGCATTTGGGAGATGGTGCCACAGAGCTGGCACTATCCGCACCCCTATACTCCAAAGACAGCCTTTTTGGATCATGCTTCTCTGTGTTTACGGAAGCAGAGGAGACAATCAGGGCCTTATTTACTTAATGTTTATAAAGTGCCATGAGACCCTCAGATGCAAGTTATCAGCATCTCATTATTATCACTCACTAAAGAAAAAATCTTGCTAATACTAAGTAAAAATACACTCTGATTTTTCAGATTTTCCTTAGTTTGACAACAAAATTTTTATGCTTACAGGAGAAGTGAGATTTTAAAAGGGCCTTCTTCTGACACCCAACACTATGAAGGACACAGGTGAGGCAGAATTTCACATTTCCCTTTATGGCAAGGATGAATCTGGAAAATCACTAGCATAGAAGCTATGATTGTTTACCAAAAGAAAAGTAGGTCCTCATATAAGGTGAAATCCTGGTCCTACTCAAGTCAATGAGAGTTTTGCCACAGCTTTCAATGCGACCAGGATTTCACCCATGATATTTCAAAATGGATGTAGCTCCATGGAGTTGGGTAGGAACAGTTTTATAAAGCAGTGCTCTTTAAAATTTGATTTTTAAATTTAAAAAATGTAAAATACAATGGTCTGTGGTCATCCCTGGTGGAGCTCCATCAACTTCAGTTGCATTCTATTAGAGATGAATTTGGAACTGTTTGTTTATTTAGAGGTTTAAATGTTCTGTACCCTTCTAAACTATAAAAGTATACAGCATTATTCCTGACAGTGCTATAGTTCCTATAGGGAAGCAGAATTTCACCAAGTTAAACTTTTTTATTTGCAAGGTTAAAAGAGGAGGCAGAAGGCCATATTCACCTCTGTTATGCCAGTGACATAAAAAAGTTAGTTTGGCTTTACACTGCTATAATCAAAAGCAGAATTTGTCTTACAGATTTTCCATACATAAAGTTCACTTTGCTGACTCTCAGTACGTGAAACCATAATAAAGCCACATTTCGTACTGTGCCACAATTTACCTAGCCATAATTGATTGGAATGATGCCTTATGGATTATCCATATTATCTATGATATCTCCATTCTAAGTGACTACTACTGATTATTACATAAAATAAATTGCTTTTATTATTTCTTCTACTGCATATCTTCCTGTTGTTGCACCACATTCCTAAGCAGAGATCCAAATTTACTTCATTAAGCAATGATACAATCCTAAGTGTCTTTTTGTTTTGTTTTTGCTATAATGATGAACTCAACTGTGCATTCCTTGTTCACCAAATGCTGGTTTGGGAAGGAACCAAGTGTGCAGTGTGCAAGGAATGCCCTATATCTTTGGGAAATACTATTCTGGAAAGATGCAGTTATCCTATCTGTTGTTATGATAGCAAGTCTGAGTGGAACACCCTGTCTCTCTGCATTATTCTGTTTTACCTTAGGTCAGTGTTACTGAGTGGTTGATGAAATATGATTTGAAAATGTTCCTTAATGCCTGCTGCAAGGAGGCCCCACCCCATCCTTCCCTTATTTAAAACATTCCTAAAGCCATTTTCCAATGAAATCCCACTCAAGTGGACTGACTCACATCAGAAGACATTCCAGAAAGAAGAATAATTACGCCATTGCTGGAATTGATGTAATGGTGTTTTTCAGGATACTTTAATAGACATGAGTGATGTTTTGGCAGGCAGTTGAAATAACCCTAGATATCTGATTGCATTACTGACTACAACCAAGGGGCATCTCTGGGGAAAGAGCATTACTTGAGGTACTTCCTTCATATTGTAACTTGCTGTAGTTATCTTTTAACACAACACAGGATTTTTTTTTAAAAAAAGACAGACATATTGGAGAGTTAAATGGAGAAGTATAACAAAATCTATTTACAAACTGAATTCTAAACATACACAGATTCCAAGAGATGGGTTTATGTAAACATCAACATAATTCTCTGGGTTATGTGCTGTTTAAAATAACATCCAGTTATGGATTTAGCCCAAAAGGTTGTCACTTAACAGCAGCATTTCTTTTATAATCTGTACAGTTTGGATTTATTAGAATTTTAATTTTATCTTTAAAAGGTAATGGAAATGGTTCTTTTCCCCTTCTTTGGAATATTCTGAATGTCACATTCGTGGCTCTCAGTTATTGAATTGAGCTTTGTTACAATTTGACACTTGTACTTCTCATATATGAAGTTTTGGGGCTGGATGTTGATTAACTGTAATGTAGACGAGTGGAGGGTTGGTAGGCGATAAGGCCCACATTGCCTGCGAAGCTGCATTAGAGTGACATGTACTGTGGCTCTGCAAGAGAGCAGCACTGGGGCAAGTGGAGAGGCAGGGAGTGGGGGGAGCCAGGATATGCTGGCCAGAAGAGATGACTGCACACAAGTGAGTTAGGGACGCAAACTACCTTATTTTCAGGGCTGTAGTAAGTTATTTCCCTTCTCCCACTCCTCGAGCAAGAAGGGAGGAACTATGAGTCAATTCCTTCCCAGTTTCTGAGGTAGTGCAGCTAAGTGCCACCCCATACTCCAGACTGTGCCTAAAACATCATCCTAACATCATCCTAATTTATTAATAATCTCTCTCTCTCTCTCATAGAAATACGTTTATTCTTCCTCTCTCTCTCTGTATGTGTTTTAATACCATATTTATCACTATGATATGCTTATTATTAAATGCAGTAAACACACTGGACCAAAGTGTGCCCTTGTTTAACATCCACACAGCCCCACTGAGGGCTCAATCATTGCCTTCACATCTAAGCTGTTTATGAAAAAAAAAACAAAAAAGCTGAGTACTGATGTTCCTGTTTTTATTTCTCAAAGCCTGGTCATTTAGCTACTCTCCTCAGGTAAACAGGTCTTTTTCTTGGTCTGGCATGCTGATAAGCCTTCACACTTGGCTGGGCCTGAGGTGCGTTTGTGCAAAGCCAGATTGTTTTAGTTAACATAATCAGTGAACTCACTGTTCTACCTGGATGTCTGGGAGAATTGCCAAGAGATTTCCTAACATTTCAATCAGAGACATAGGCTATAAAGCTGTCAGTTTTCTTGTAGGCCAATTTGCCTTTGCCATGGTTCTAACGTTCTATTCATTTATAAAGAAATCAGCCCAGGTCTTTTGGGGTAATATTTTATGCTGGTTTCAATATGAAGAAGGCAAGAAAGAAAGGAAAGAAAGAGAGAAAGAAAGAAATTGAAACCAGCATAAAATATTACTCCAAAAGACCTGAGTTGATTTCTTTATAAATGAATAGAATATTAGAACCATGGCAAAGGCTTGCTCTTTCTTTCTTTCTTTCTTTCTTTCTTTCTTTCTTTCTTTCTTTCTTTCTTTCTAAAATATGCATTTTAAAAGAGCATTTCCTGACACAGGAAAAAGTTTCACACTATGATTTTGACACAATAGAAAGAAAGAAAGCTTCCATTAATTATTATTATTATTATTATTTATTTTATTTTTCAGTGCTTGAGCCTGGCTCTCTTCATATATTGCCCCAATCTCAAGTGACTCTGTTCTTAAACAGAGACATTGAGCTATTCAGGTCAAATATTCAAGGATAATATTGGTCTGAGAAGTAATTACAATCAGAGATATATTAAACTACCTGAAAATAATTCACTTCCACAGCAAAAAATATGCCTACAAGTTTATGAGTTGTGGGTCATTGTCATACACCCTACTTCCACTTGCTATAATAAATTTTGGTGAAATAGCTACTACTGAGTACCTAGTTCAACAGATTTGTTTTCCCAAGCATTCCATATTCACCATGTTGTGCCAGATTACATCATGTAACCTCCAACTATATCATGTCACTTTTTTCAGATGACTTGCTGCAGGAGGACATAGTATCACATTCACTTGAAATTTCTTTAATATTCTCCATGGGAAGTTTTCAATTTTTGGTTCCTTGGATGTTTTTCAAATGGATAGCTTGATATGTTTATGACTTGACCAGGCAATGAAAAGTGTAGACGATTCATATTATTCAGCAATATTTCAAATTGCATTGAACAGATGAAATATGTAACATAAGTGGAGAGATAATGCAGAGTATGGAAGCATAGCACTCAGTAAGCCTGCAGGAGAGGTAAGCAGAACCATCAAATATAGTTTGTAGGAGTTCTCTGCCATTTAATGATTTTGAAGTTTTTTAGGCCTGCAGGTCAACATCCCAAGAAGATGTCGGTGCAACTAAGAAGGAAGATCAAGAACCTGGAAGATAGAGAGAGAAAGGTTCTCTGGAAGGGAAAACTGGAAATGAAGCAGATTAAGAGCTTCACCTGTCACAGAAGAATTACACTTGCAATAAGGCAGATGTCAAAAAGACATTATTAGCTTGGAAGACTTCAAAACAGGTGTTGGGAAGAAGGAGAGAATCTTGTTCATAACCTAAACTGAAAATATTCAACATAAACAGCAACTTACTTGCATCAAGACTATATCAAGGCTTGACAAATTCACCTGTCTGGTGCCTCATGCAACTGATTTATCTGCCTGGACAGGTGGAAAACTGCCTAGACTTATCCGTGAGTAAAGTGGAGTTGTTAGTGCAGTACCGTTGAGGTACTGCTTTCTCTCACTACAACAGTTGGAGTAAGCATGTTACAGTGCTACAAATTAGCAGACAGTTTAAAACAGTTCCCAAGCATTGAAATTAGAAGTGCTTAATGCAGAATTCATATTTTCTAGCTCAGTCACAATGGGACTCTGGTGAATTTAATTTTTATTGCTTTCATGTTGTAACAGTCATTTGTCTTTTGGAGGCAATCATGGGAGCAGCATTACAGCAGGACATATGAAGATTCTTGTTTGCTTCTTGTAATCCTGACGATATTAATTCTTTACTACAAGCAAATGCCACCTGGAAAATAAAATTCTGTTCTTCCACTTGTACTCATGGTGCACAACACTCCCACTGAAATAAATGGATCTCTCGATAGAGTAACGTTCTAGTCAATGTGATAAGGGTAGCAGAATCCGCTCCACAGCCATTTGGATTCTAGAGAAAAAAAAATTCTATCACAGAATTAAGTGGATACAGAAATATCCAAGGTCATATCCTTAGATATTAACTGGTGTAGCTCTATTGACTACTATTAAACAAGGTTGATTTATACCAGCTAAGATCTGGCCCATAAACATTTAAACAAATGTTGTAATTTTTGGAAACTATCATGAGTCTCCACAAAGAGTTACATGATGTTTATATTATTTAAAATCTTGTACTAAAACCAATGTTTTTTTTTTATAGTTATGTCAATCTTCCTCCATCTAAAATGTGCTAGAATCTACTGTTACCAAAATTTACCATGATGCCATGCACTGTATGTAAGAAATCAGAGACCATGACTGCCATGCTCATTACTGTTTCATTGCTTGATGGTTGGGAGATCTTTTTTTCCTGTCAATGTCTGATTTTTATATTGTCAGCAACAAGGCAAGGTCTTTGATGTTTTGTTACATTCTTCGGCATCACTAGAAAACTGCTTGTTTTCTTAATATTCAGTGGTTTATAACTGATCTATAGCAGATCTTTTGGATTTAACCCCTAGTCACATATAAAATATTAAATATGGCCATTAGAGAGACCATGGCTGTTTCTGAACCAGTATAGGTTTTAGCCGTGATGTCCCAGACAAATTCTAATTTGGGTAATTAAATCCTGCCTACATAAATTCCCAATACAAGTTTAATTGGATACAGGATTTTCCATTTCTAGTACTAAATAATTGTGCAGTACTGATGTATCCTGTTAAACAGCTGATACTTTTTTTCCAGAGGTTGCTGAATTTCACTGGTAAGTGAAACCACTTCTGTATATATAAAGACACAAATCTTGAGAAATGCTGGATGTTCTTAGGATCAGGCACAAAGTTTGCCAAACGTTTTTGGCATTGATATGAATGGCACTGTAAAACTGTAAAATATCATTGTTATTTCTAATCAAGTTATTCCAAATCTTCAAAGCTGTAGCCACATTAATGAATCCCACCCCCCAAAATAGATCTGTATACAGTATAACTTATTAGGTGACTACAGGGATTGGACTGAGTGATCTGAGAGAGAGAGTTTCCAGATTTGACTACTATGATTATATGAGAGAGGCAAACATGGTTGTCCAGATATTGGTATGGAACTATTATGTCATCCGAACCAAAACAAAACAAAACAAAGAAACCACGGCGGATGCATTGACTTGGGGAAAAAACAGCCAGCGTGATAAGGGATTTATACTATTTTTGGAAGCAATACACTTACTTATTTTAAAAGATATAAAACATTGTTTCTTTTGCCCCCTTTGGCTGATGGAAGCATGGGCATACCTGTTATCAAATAAAATGTATTGCATTATTTGTGGTATCCCACAGAGATTTTTTTCATGATTTTCTGTGGGACCGCAGAGACAGCTTGCAGAGAAAATCACTACAGTTTTAATACGTTAGCCACATTTTTCAGCCGAGGGTGTAGTCCTAGCTGAATGACTTTGTACATAATGGTCACTCACCCATCATCCTATTTAACAGATTCACTCAACAGTATTTAAATGCTGAAGGCATTTAACTACCCATAGTGAAATCTGTTGTGGATATGTAGCTTTTCATGGGCACCCATAGTGATTGTGCTAGCCCCAGGTCCTATGATGGATTCTGTACTCTGACAGTTTTGATGGAACATGTTGTTTTACAGGGAAAGATGTTTGGCATAGAGTGGCTGCAGTATTAAATGAAGTTCCTTGAGTCACCCCTTGCTTGTGTGACGTATCAGATTGCATTAACCTGGCTCCATAAAGGAAAAGAAATCAATACATATGCAAATTTGACAAAGTTTTAAAAGCTATTTTTAGTTTTTACTGTTACCATGACAAAAGATGTCTCCATCTGCAAGAGGCCTGTTTACTAGAAGTTGACCTTGCTCATGTCTGTGGGATAAGTGGATCAGTTGGCTTGTCAGAAGATCAGCAGAAGTAAAACTAGTGTTAATCATTTACTAATGATCATCTATTTTGAGAGCAGTCAGATTTTCTTTTCTCATAAAAAATGATGCTAAATTAATAGGCTACCCAAACCATATGAAGTATCACAGATTATTTAAACATTTATAATGGACTACATACCATTCACACCTGTGCATAGAGCCTGCACACCACTTCAGTCTTCAGAGTATGTAGTCAGTATTTTCCTAAGCATCAATATTTACCTAACATTCCAGATTTCAGTCACATAGATTTTTCAAATTTCTGAATTCCACAATCCTGGAATTTAGAACTATACAAACTGAAGGAGCAGCAATAAAATAACGTTAAAAGGTTGCATAGCAGACTCCATCAAGATGATTCTTCAGGGATCATGTGCCCCAGTTGATATCAAACCCAAAATTCAGTTCATGAGGGTCATTGCTGGCACTAAGAAATATTTAGGAAAGTGATCTTGAAATGTTAGCATCCTCAGAAGTCAACTGATTACTGTACAGAGAGTTTGGTTGTCCCTTCGCAAGGGTTCTTTCAGTCTATATTTTTGCCAGTTTCTCTTCTGAAGCTATAGACAGCAGATTCAATATGATTACAAAGGTCTCAAAATGTATCTGAAAAAAAAAGATATGTAATGTATTTTCACTGAGTCCACCTCAAAATTGTCCACATTCGTATAGATCACTCATCAAAGGATTAGTATTATCCGTGAATCCCTATGTTGTAAAGTAGGTCTGTAAAGTACTTACTCTGTTTCCACTATCAAAATTGAAAGGAGAACAAACATAATGTTGGCACTAGACAGAATAATGATTCTGTCAGGTTTGGGATTTCAGTTTGACCCTAGCAAGGCTAGAGAAGTTTGGCTTACCACAGCAACAGGGTTAGATGCATGACCTGTTTAGGACACAGCTTCACAATAGAGGTCTCTCCAGTTGCCTAATTAGACAATGTGTGCGCATGTACATATGGGAGGGGAGAGAGGTGTGTCTGTGGGTGGCTTGCTGTGTGAGCTGGTTTTCAGCAGGGTAAAACTAAAAAATGTTAACTGTTAATGCAAATGGCATCTATTCCATACAAATCTGACATAGGGATGTGGAAACCTGGCAGACACAAAAAGTATGAGAGGAATTTTGGATGGGTTTGAAAACAAATGCCTGAGGGGGATCATGAAGATCATGTGGATGGACAGTGAGGATTTAAACCATTTAAGAGATGAGCAGGCAGAGATAGCAGGCAGAGGTGGTGCAGAATAGGAAACTCCACTAGTCAGGGTAGTAGAGCACAGACTGCCAAGATAAGTAAAGAAGTAGCCCCACAGGATGGAAGGAACCATGTCTGTGGGAGAGATTTAGGACCTTATTAAGCAAAGCACTTACATATGCTTAACTTTAAGTGTGTACAGTACTTAAGTCCTATTAAAATCTACATAAATATCTGCTTAAATTTAAGTAGGTGCTTTAATACTCTTCAGATGCAGAATTGGGGCCTCAGTGAATCACGACTGACTGCACCACAACTAAGGTTGTGCAGAGTTTGTCGGCATAGCCAGGAAGGGCAGCCCTGCTTTGTGGTGGGGAGGGGAAGAAGGAGGTCAGAAAGTGCTGTAAAAAAGGTGCTCGGTGGTGAGCTTTGCAGCAGTGACTCACCCCCGCCCCAGGAATGTTCATAAAGGTATGAAACCTGTCTCTTTGTTCCACGCAGCGAGGAAGCCAGCACCCACCCTCCCTTCCCTAGTGGAGGTGAATGGCAGGCTGGGTTAGGACCTGCTGTGGGCATTAAGGTAGTCACCCCCTTTTAAAGGGGGCTGGGAAGAAATTTTTCCCACACCACCAGAATTGGCTTCGGTGGAATGTGGCTTTTTTGCCTTCCCCACGGCGGGTGTAAGGGAGGATCTTTTCTGGTGAGACGAAATGGTGGTAGACCATATGTCGCAACTTATTTTATACTGTTGGGCAGATGTTCAGTGCAGGTACTCCTTTGGGAGGGCAGCCAGTGACCAGACAAATGGTCTGGTAAAGGACTTAAAAGGAAATACTGGATAATGGAACAGAACAGGGGAGCAGGTTGGGGACTCCTATAATTGATATGGCAGGGAGCCACCCCCACCCCAATAAGAACTGGTGTCAGATATAAAGAAGTGGAGAGAGAGCATTCTGAAATTTGAAGGCATCAATAGGAGCTCTTGATGATTTAAGGATTATAATGATGATGTGTACCATGTATGTGGTTATATTCACTCTCTGAATTAAAAAAATACTTTAGTCAATGATACTTGTTAATCAGTATCTTATTTGCATAAAGAGGTAGGATCAATGAAGAGCCTCCAGAACATTTGAGGGAAATTTGTGGGGATTTTCACTTCCAGCTGTAGATTTTTTTCTGGAGTTTTAGTTTTCATTCTTCTCCTGTACTTTAAACTAAGCATCATTACATAAGAATGGCCATACTGGGTCAGACCAAAGGTCCATCTAGCCGAGTATCCTGTCTTTCGAGAGTGATCAATGCCAGGTAATTCAGAAAGAATGAACAGTCCAGGTAATCGTCAAATGATCATTGTATTACAGAAGGTACTGCAGGTGATTGAAAAATATTTATTATTAAATTGAACCACCTTCCCTGTCACTGCATCACATTTTATGGAAAAATGCCATAAGACCACACTAGCTGTACTGCAAAAGTCAGTCCTTTTTGTTGAAAATAATATAAACACCGCTTGCATCTCCAGTGTTAGGAAGGCAGTAAGCACCTTACATCTCTGTTATTTCTCTGATTGCACATTGAGACATACAGTCTTATTCCTATCAGATCAATGGAACTCCAAGGTGTGACAAATATACCCAGCCTGATTAGCATTCCGAGGATGATTTCAAGGTGGAGATTAGCAGTGCAAAGTTTTATAATGTTGGTGCTTCAATATAAGGCTTCAAGTTTAACACCCCATTAAGATGAATGGGCAGATTCACATTTCTTTTAGTGGTATCATGTGTCAGTCTGTCAACAGACCCATAAAGGCAACAGTGAATTGGTTTGTATTCTTAGAGTTAACATCACTATATAAAAAAGCTGGAAACAGAAATCATTTAAAATGCTCATGAAACAATAAAAACTGGGGAAAACCTAACTCAGTAGAGTGTGTTAAACTTGCACACCTGCAGATTTCTTCCTTCACAGATGGTCATTTGCCAGCAAGGCAGCAAAACAGGCAATGATTTGCATGGCCTGTGCAAGCTCAGTTGGCCAGGCACCTTGTGTCTGCAGACCTCCACCCATCTGAGGATGGTGCAGAGCCCAAGTTAAGGCTATTGGTTGGCATATCTTCTCTCATTAGAGAGGAGAATGCTCTGCACAGTAGCTTCGCACTAGCCTTCCATAAACCCCACAAACCCTGGAGCCCCAGTCCGAGAAGTCCCACAGAGGGGCTCTTCTGGAATGATAGAAGGGAGAATGATGCTGTGGACTCAGCACTACCTGCCCCATCCATCTTCTGTGGAAAAACTACCCAAGCATGTGAAAATTTAATAAGCATGAATGATTTTGAGCCTCACAGAGCCTGGGTGAGGTTGGTAAGTATTATTACCCCCATTTACATATGAGGTAAAGGCAGCACAGCAAGAGTAAGTGACTTCCTGAGGGAAAGGCTGCTGATTTCCAGTTCAATGCTTTTACCATTACCATATCTTCCCTTCTTCCTCCACACAGTATAGCACTTTCTGACACATTTTGATGCGATTGCTGAGCTGTACAATGTGCAGATTCATTGGAACAAAACATCCACGCTTTTGATTTGGCATAAGAATCCATTGAAAGTTCATTGAAATTAGCATTAATTTTTCTCACCAACGTTTTCCTACTGTAAAGTTACAAATCTGTAATCTTTCATCTATTACATGACTCTGTTATGACTATAGCCAATGATTAATGTAAGGTTAATAATTTTGTCTGATGGAAGTTGGTATAAGAGAGTGACTGTTGCTGACTGAAACCTTATTAGGTTCCCTTTTGCTTGGTTTAGAGAACAAATTACTGTGTGCTTCACCTACTCAGCAACAAGCTTTTCCATAAAAAGACAAGAATAAGAATATACCTGGAGGAACAAACTGTTTTCAGCTTGAAATTCACATACACACAATAGTCCAACACATCTTCAATTTGGTGTATCGCAAAGTAGCACATTACGTTCAACATATATTTGTAGCATACAGTAATAAATCCTTTGGAACCATTAAGGGGTAATGCCACCAAACCACTATGCATCTGACTATCTAGCTTTTCCCAAACAATGCCAGGTTTATGTGACGAGCTGGTGAGCTTTAACAGGGTAAACATTTTATCCTTGATGCACATCTCTCCAGTGTAAACCCTATTCCTGTTTTAAAAGCACATTAGGAAGTATTGAGGCAAAGTGTCATAGCCCCATGAAACCTGTTCTGGGCATCTGCCCACATTTGGGATTTAAGAAAGTCTTTATATAACTGAGGATCTCCAGTTGTGCACTCATCCTACTCACTGAAACGATCAGCTCCTCAGACTTTTTTGCATTTGAGTCTGAAATGTACAAAAGAGGGCTTGGTTTGACCAAAGCAGAGTGAAATCAGCCCCAAATGGCCTCAGGCTATATTACACCTGCAGACAAAAGGTGAATTTGTAGGAAAAAATTAACCATAACTTAATGTCGACATTAGCTGAAGTAACTTGCACTCTTCAGCATGCACAGCTGTGCTATCATTAGGGAATTTTTTGGCTACATGTGAATTTACACATCTGTCAAATAACTTGGAGATCCATAGGCAAACTTTAACACTCAGGAACATGGTGTGGATTTGTGACACTTCCTGTAGGATTTTGAGTTCACAAACCAGTGAAGGGATTGCAATTTTACAAGACTTTTCACCTACATAGATATAGGGCCAAATTCTCTTCCCAGTTACACCGGTGTAATCTAATTGAAATCAAAGCCCTGACTCCAGAATACTGAGCCCACCTTTCTACACGGTCCAAGAAACAGAACAAAATTGCTCTTGTGCTTAGGTGCCTCCACGTACTTCCTACTAATTTTAGTGTCTATGGAGCTTGTCTCTGTTGTTATTTGTATTATGATAGCAACTATAAGCCCCAACCAAGGCTGGGGCCTCATTGTGCTAGGTACAGAGCCAGGACATGGACCCAGGGTTCTACTATCTTAGGTTAGTGCTTTAAATACAAGACCATATTTTCTTTCCTTTGCTTTATTCCTGCCACATTCTTCCATTCCTTCTATCTTGTCTCACCCCTCTTTGTGTGCACTGCAGTTTCCATCTCATTGACTCTCCAACTCTTTTAAAAAGCTCACATGGAAGCTTCTTTTCTACAATGCACATGCTTTTTATTTTCTTTCTCATAAGCCTTCATCTTGAGGCAACAGAGTCTAGTTGACTAAGCGTAGGACTGGGGACCTTGAATTACTGAGTCCTAAATCTGATACTGCTGTTAGCTCATTAGGTGGTCTTAGGAAAGGCGCTTAACCTCTTTGTGTCAATTTCTCCATCTGTGAAATGGGGGATAGTGCTAATTACCTAAATCATAGGGATGTCGTGATGTTTAATTAGCTAACATTTATAAAGTCCTATATTCAGTGCTAACTATTTGTATAATTTTTGGGATAGAATGCTTTATTCATTCAAAATTCATTATCTTTATACCACTGTTTTCTGTAATTTACACTGTAGACTGCTGTCATCTATTTAAATATGTAAAGCATTTTGGGATACAGTTTATATGATCCACTATGTTTAAAATATGGTTACATTGTGCATATGGCAAATCATTTGGCATCATTTTTTAAAACTTCAGAAGTGTAGGACAAACACAATAAGTAAAGTTTTCCTTTAATTGTTGCATATCATCATGTGATAAGCGTAACAGAATGGAAATGGCTTATCAGAATTGTGAAGCTGAGTTGTAGCATATTGAGATATGTTGGGCATGTTGGTGGAATGAGTTGCAGGTGAAAAGTGATTTTTTAAATTAATTTATCAACTAGCTTGTGCCATGGCCTAGCATGCAGGGTAATTGGGACAGACTCCAGCCTTGAGGTTAAGTTGCTGAATTTGGTTCAGTTTAAAGCAGTGGACAGTTTGACTTCACACCATGTGTCTATCTGTTTGGAACCTGGCACTCAACAATTCCTTTTATACTTGGGAGGATAGCTGATATATTTTCAGGTCTGAAAATTATTATGCAAACATGAAGGTGTTTGGATCTTCAGCAAGGAGTCTTAAATGAAGACACATTTTTTAAGTTTAGAAGCTCTAGATACAGGACTAAAATATCAGTGGAACACAGACTGTATATTTCTATATATTTCTTAAGAGATGATCTGCATGCACCTCCAATAGCTGACCCATTTACCAGATCCAGAAACACAAATCCAAAGGGCAGAAGTTAGGAAGTTCAATTGTCACAACAGCACAGAGAGGTCCACCAACATTTTGGTGCAAAACCTTTTTTCTTCCCAAGAGCAACATCTGCTCCTTAGCATGCTGCTCATTTACATGGCAATACTCCAGTCGCTCTTCCAGTGTGCAGCTCTTTAATAGTAGCACTGGTGTCTGAGCTCTGGAAGAAACCAAATGGTCTGGGTATGCTTTTGTGTGCAATGAGTTATTCCTACAGTGTGCTTATTTATAGTAATGGGCATTCATTATCATGAGAGAGGTTTTTTTGCTCAGGAGTCATCACAGTATATATTGTGAATGCGTCTTGACAATAGTTTGCATTTGTGTATTATGGACCCATAATATGTATTTTTGTGTGTGTATACAAATCTGTAATACTGAATGGATAATAATAAAAAAAATCCTTAGGAAATTGCATGAACAGTAACTCCTTTTAAAATATTATATCTAGGCCAATTTTTTTTATTTCCAAATATCCTAGTCCACACTATAGACTAACAGCCTGCCAATTGCACTTAAAAGTAGCCAATTTTTAAGTTACAGAAGCACAAGGAGCAGTGGAATATTCTTTTTTTAGGACTCCTTTAATTTAAACAAAAATTATAACATTTTTATTGCTTTGCCCAAATCTCTGAAAAATGGCTTTGCTGTAATTCAGGCTGGATCATTTTTTTCCTGTTCTGTTGTACACTATAAAATTTAGAGCTTGGTTTTCTTTATAAATAGAACACATCATTCAGGATCTATATTGATCTATTTAGTTCCAAGCCCAGATATAGCAAGATCTATTAGGAAACATGAGTCACTTTGTTGTATGTTTATTAATGGTATTTAATTCTTTCTTTCTTTGTTTCTTTGTGTTTATTTTTTTTTTTCCTGAAGCAGAGCAGCACTTTCCAATTATTCTGTGAGCTACGAGAGATTTTTCTCCATATACTGCTCTTCTGTACTGGTGTCCTTGTAGATGCTTTTTCTTGCTCTTTTGAGATTGTAACATGATATGTTGTCATGCACACAATGCCATAAGAAGAAAGTTGAAAATGATGTAAAATAAGAGATGTTGACAGAGTCTCAACCATAGCAGAGCTAGTTGGCTGCTGCTATTGAAATGGCTTAAAGGCAGCAGGGAAATAATATTCAAATTGCAGGAATACCCACAAATGTTTGCATGAAAGATTTTTTTTTGTTTGTTTAACTAAGGTTTCGTTGTCAGGAGAAAAAGAATGACCATCTTTTAAGATTTCTCATCTACATACCTAAACACATTATCTGCTGGCATCAAAGGAATAAATGCACAGATTTATTAGAATAATTACAGAGAAAAGAGAAAAGTGGAGTGAGCCTCCTTAGATTTTTAGTTTCATATAGTGACTGCCATGTTAGGGGGGGAAACAGCTAATTAGAATTGCAAAAGACAGTACCAATGCTAAGAAAATGTGCTGTATGATGAAGGTGGCAGAAGTTGTAAAAGATTTATATTTAATAAGTAAGCAATGACTATCAATGTACAATAGCTTAAAACAACAGTAATTACCATTCAAATGCTTGGAATTTTGACATCAGTGTTATCTAACCTTAAAAAGAATATGGTGGTAAAAATCATATATATTTATCCTGCATAGTTGAATGACTTCTTCTTTCCATCCGTCTCTAAACCCCTGCACTACAGTGTTTTATTTATTCGGAGTCTAGCTTTTAGACTCTTTAGCCAATCAGAGAGACTGTAAAGGCCTAGGACCAGGCTTGGTGCTGAGCTCCAAATGCGATTCCAGTCCTGACGGGGATTATAGGAAACAGATGACTTACGCTTCTAATTTGTGGCCTTAAATTGCAAACAGAATTTCAGGAGTCGAGCAGAGTAATAAATGGCAATAGAGAAAGCCACACACAGCCAAATCAGTATGTGGTGGTTGTAGGTTAAACTAAATAGGAAGAGACAGGTTATGATGGTTTAGTGTATTACAGAGAAGAAAGTCTTAAATTACTAGTGCTGAGAGGTATTGCACTATGGCAGACAGTATTGCATTGTGTAGTCTACAGATATCACAAGCAGAACAATAAAAAAGCAGGTTTAGCATAAAACCTGTTGCTGGACAAATCTTTTTCTCCTTGGAAATGGAAGCCGAGTTTTATGTTTGTTTTGACCTTAACTATATGCTTGCCCCTTAACATCTGTTTTCTACTGTTGCAGTTTTTCACACCAAATTAACTGTCAGGGATTCACATAAAATAAGTGTAAAATACTTCCAAATAATTTTTTGTTGACTTTCAGGACTAAAAAAGTACCTTGATACTCTTTCTGTGCTGTATTGTAATACTTGGATTTCAAAGACATAAAATATAGTCAAACATTTTCAAAAAATTAAATATCTATGATAGTCTTAAAAATGAAGCTTATGGCAGCCTTCAGACACATGGCTTTTTGAATAATTAGTATAATGATAAAAAAGTAGGTTTTAGGTTCAGTTGTTGAGCTTTCACTCTGAATCAGCTGACTAGTTTTATTATCATTTGGAGCTTCTTATTTATTTCATAAAACATCACATCAAAAGTTTGTTTCATAGTATTAATTGGTCCCTGCTTTTTATGAGCCTTAAATTAGAAAGATATATGCTGGGAATCTATAGAGATCTAAAGACTCACATGCAGAAACTAACTTTGGGTTTGCTTTTCTTATATTGGTATTATTGAAATGCAAGAGAGATGGAGAGACAGAGAGAAGGCTAAGTTTTCAGCATGTGGAGTAGCTGGTGCCACAAAAGCATTGTACTGTACAAAAAATGATACATCAACTGTTAGTGCTTCTTAAGCTTCTTAATTTAAAGGGTATTTTAAAAAATGATATAGCTCTTTTATTTAGGAGTATGGGCATTACAGAATCTGTGCAAGTGCTTTGAAAAATCCATATCAAATACCAAGTATTATGGTAGGGATTTCTACTATAGAGATAATACTGCTTTAAAATGATAATTGATCAGGCTTAGAAATAATACTAACTCCAAGTTAAAAAAAGAGACAAAACAAACCTTTGACCCATTGCAGTACCTTAGCCTGCCATGTTGCATGTGACATAGTAGTATATACCCAATACTAGTATCCTCTTGATCAGATAATCCATCATGCTAAAACCTCTAGTCTTTTGAACCCTGTGCCAGAGTACAACTCAAGACGTTTTATTTCAGGCATCAAAGCCGGCTTGCAATAGAATGAACAAAACTGTTGTTATTGCAAAAAGGTTATTGTTTTAAGCAGATCTGTTGATAATCATTGAATATGACTCGCTAAATACATTTTGATTAATCACTTGCAAAAATTATGCTTGTTAGAGCTGCTTTATATTCTGTGTCACTGTGATCTCAGCATAGGTTAAAGCTGTTTCTTTATAGCTGATATGACTTTTTTCTTTAAGTCACCTGGTGAGAAAGGAAAACAAATCTTAGTTGAAAGCTTTTGTCTGCAACACAGTCTCCTCTTTTCATCCCTAGGTTCTTTTTTTTTTTTTTTTTAAAAATGCTCAATTATTGTCTGTCCCATAGAGAGAAGAATGGGGCCTATATGGGACCTGAACCTTTCTAGACAGGAGATAGCTTTTGTTTTTGCACCCCATCAACACTGATCACCTAATTAAATTTGATATCTCTGGCTGAAGCAAAATGATTTGTTAATTGTTCTTTGGGAATTTACTTAATGAGTTTAGATGTCTTTTGTATGGTACATGTGGGAGTATTTTGCAAAATGGAGCTGAAAAGAAAAACAGGGGCAAAGGCAGAAGAAAAAGAGTACCGAGAGAGCAAGGTGTAGTTTGAACAGAAATGTTGGTGGACTGCAGTCATTCATTAGTCAATAACAGAAAACAGATCTGAACTGTAAAAAACCCTCCCTGTCAAATATAGCCGTGGACATCTGTCAGGGCTTCAGATATTACACCTTGATCAGACCAAGACAGTGACACCATTTTCTTTAACAAACACCAGCAGCCTTTCTTTCTCCTTCATTTTAACATTTCTCAGGGGCTGGATTCCCTTTCTTCTCCTGCTCTGTAGAGAGTAAAAGGAGCTTGTTAACTTGCTTAGATATTTTGACTGCTGATGCACTTTGGTCACTTGCCTGTGGTAACAGTGTCAAAGCATTACTTGATATAATTGCTGTATTTGCAGTCTGAAGAGTGCTCGGACTTAATGTTCAAGCAGCTGAATAAAAAAGAAATTGTCATTTTTGAAAAATCTGTGAATTATCCTCAAAGTTGAAACAATGCACAATGTTTAAAATGCCTTCTTTTATTCCCTTGTATTCAAGAACAAAAATTCAAATAGGTAAACATTTTGATAAATTGTTTAAAATAGCAAGTGACACATTAAAGGCACGGTTTTAGTACTTTTTTTTAGATAGGGAGATTAACCAGTATGGGTGGAGGGGCTCTATATTTCAATTTCTTCTACATCCAAAGCTACCCATTGGTCCATTTCAAGATCATATGCTTGGAGTCTTGGGCTTTCAAGGAATGCAGGATCAGGCCCATGAAGTGTACAAAGTTACAAGCCAAATCATCTTTTTAGTTTCAAATAAGTGCCATAAAATATTTGAGCTCTTGTAATTAAGAAGTAACCAGAGAGTATTAAAAATATTAGTTACACTGACAATTGTGTCACAAGTTATATGGAGTATGGATTGCATGTGACAATTTTTTGATGGTCCTTCATTTAGCAAAGATGTGAATAATTTATAGATGCTCTTATGACATCCATTTTCCAAGTGGAAATTGAGAATATAATGGAGTTTAATTTTATTAATATGCAATAATAGATGGCATTCTAAAGCCATATTTGCTATATACTATACCTCTGTGATATGGTTGCATGTATCACTTGCTGTGTGATTCTTTTTTTCTTTTTTTACATAAAGCAAGACAAGGTGCAGATTGTAAGCAGGATTTGGTCTACAAAAAAGTCTATGTTTTACATTGAAACTTATGGACCAGATCTGGTGAGGCAAGCTACTGAATGCCCTCATCTCCCACTGATCAGCACACTGTGAAAGGAACGCAACCCCAACATGATCAGGCCTTCTGGGGGCTGGTCTACATTATGGGGGAAAATCGATCTCAGATATGCAACTGTAGCTGAAGTCAAAGTATCTAAGATCGAATTACTCACCATCCTCATGGCGCGGGATTGATGTCCGCGGCTCCCCATGTCAACTCCGCAACTCCGGGTTGGTGGAGTTCCGGAATCGATAGAAGTGTGTTCGGGGATCGATATATCACATCTAGATGAGATGTGATATATCGATCCCCGAGCAATCGATTGCTACCCGCCAATACGGCGGGTAGTGAAGACGTAGCCTGGGACAAAGTAGATGAAATCAGGATATTTTTGTCCTATAGATTCTAGATTTGACAACCATTCTAGGGTTCATCCTGATGTGGCTGCAAAGAAAGGGGTAGCTGACACAGTAAGCAAACACTGCTTTCTCATGGCCCTTTTTTTGGTTAGGCCAAAGCTCTATCCTGAGGCACATACACTGTGAAGAAAGCAACAGAGCTAAGCCTGTTTTTCCCTCCATAGCTATATAGTATTTCAAAGCTTGCTTTTCTGACACGAGGCCCAAACCTGTGCTGAGTTTATTGTATTATTTTTTTCAAACCCATCAAAAGGTCTATTCAGGACTCTTAGGCAATGTTCCTTAGCTGGAGATACATTAATTGACACCAGGTAGGGATCTGGCCCAACAAGAGAAACTGACCACTGAAAGAGCTCCCTGACATACCAAAATAAACTTCTTCAAAACCCTGTCTAGATCCCTGACTACCCCCAAACCTGGGAAAACAGATAAACCTTGCAACATGCCTGGCTTCCAATTGCCTATATAGAGGCCCAGTTCTATCATGTTAGGCTTCTCTCCTTGTTGTGGCAGGAGAGCACGGAACATGTTGACTTCCCTGGAATTGCATGGGGTATAAGCCAGGGCAGCATTTGGTCCATGAAAGTCTTGTAAGGCAGCACCTAGTAAAATGATGTATCCTGCATTTTACTATTGCTTGTAGGCTTCAGTGCTTTCTCTTTCTAATTCAAAGTGAAGCATACTTTGTTTTACTGCCTCTATGGAGGGCTGATGCAGTATGATGTGCATTTTACCTGGCATCTGGGAGTGTTTGTTTAACACTGGACATGATTACTGCTCATACAGTGCCTGATTCTACAAGATGATGAGCCCTTTCCAAAGGTGCTAAGTTCCCTCTGCTTTCAGAGAAACCAACAAGAGTAAAGGGTGCTCTTCACCTTGCTCAGCACCTTGTCATTTGTTATAACCTTACATACATGCCAGATTTGTCTCTACTATATTATTTAGGGCCAGATCCTGCTCTTTCTCCTACTGATGTAAATCTGCAACGGCTCCTTTGAATGTCAATAGAGTTATTGGAAATGTACATGGTTGTACTTGGGATCAGAATCTGTCCTTTCACGTTTTGGGGTTGAAATCTCCTGACTGGGTACATCTACACTGCAATAAAAGATGCATAGCCTGGCTGTGGCTGGCCTGGGTTAGCTGACTTGGGCTTGGGCTAAAAATTGAAGTGTAGACATTCAGGCTCAGGCTGGAGTTCCAGGCTCTGAACCCTCACGAGACGGGGTGGGTCTCAGAGTCTGGATTCCTGCCTGAGCTCAAATGTCTGCACTGCAGTTTTTAGCCTCACAACCCAAATCCAGTGAGCCTGAGTCAGTTAACCTGGGCTCTGAGACTTGGTGCTACTGTGTAGCATGTAGACGTACTTTTTCATTGCAGTGTAATACAAAGACGTACCTTTTTATTGCAGTGTAGACGTACCTGACACCAGTACACCCCAAGAATTGCCCATTTGATTGTTGCTAGTAAAAAATTGCCTTTATGTTTTTGGAAGACTTTGTTTCCCCCTGCCCCACCCCAGTTGGCAGATCTCTCCATTTTAAAACTGCTTTTGAAGGAAAAAATATGGATTTCCAGAAGTAAAGGACTGTGAAAGAGAACTCCTCTTCAGAGGCTGGATTCACTGGGGTGAGGGTAAGCCTCTTGCTATATTATACAGAATTTTAACATGTAAGCTATTGTTTTGAAGCTTTACTATGTTATCGTCCTTTCTCATCTGAATAGGATGCGCATATCTCTGTGGATGTAGGTTAGCTAAGTAAGTCATGCACAGGTGGAATTTATTAAGTTTGCATGGTTGTGACAGCTGTGAGTGGGAACAGTAACTCTGAATGTGCCAAAGGCTGGGAGAGGAGGAATTTTTGTATATGTCTTAAAGGAAAACTGCAGTGTAATTATGAAAGCTATTCAAATGTCTACATTTAATTATGAAGGGGAGAAAGTCACTAAAAATGATTTTTAAAGAGTAATACTCTGACAGGAAGCTGTCACTTGGACAATCTCCTGAGGCAGATTAGGGCAGAGGAAAGTCAGGTTCCATTAAGAACCATTGAAAACTGGGCATTTTAAAGGTAAATCAGTTTAAATGCAGACATATTTATATGTATCGATATCATGTAACAACTGGTTAAATTATCTGTTAAACTGACTAAAATGGTTATTTTTTACATCGAGAATTTACCTCAAAATAACTTTGAAGCAAGTCTGATTTTCAGCAGCTTCTAGTGGAAACATATGTCCCATTCTGCTTCCTGAGATGAAGTTCACCGTCTTTGCTGTATCATTAAAATGGCAGCTGTCCCTTAGAAAGAGACAAATTTCAGTCACTAGGCTAATCCTGCTCTAGCCTTCTGCACATGAGTGGCATACAGTTCAGTGGGAATCCTCATGTAAGTAAGTCACTCATGTCTGTAAGGATATCCTGGATTGGGCCCACTGAGGAATGGAGACACAGAAACATTGAGAGGCAACTAATGCTAAATACAAGTTTTAAAAAAATCATTTTTAAATACATAGCCCAAATCCTGTTAGCCCTTTAAAACCATATATGTGTTTCAGCCTGTTTAAGCCCCATAACCCAGGTTCACACCACCAAAGGGTCAGGCCTGTTGCAAAAGAGGCTCTGTCTATTCCATGGTGGGGAAATGTGTACAATGAACTACATCCTGTGGGTCCCCTTTAATCTTGTTATGTACACTGCAACACTGAAGTCACAGTAGAATGAGGCCTAAAATAATCCCTCCTGAGCTGCTGCAGAGGGAGAAAGAGATATCAGAATGTATCTTAGAAAGACACCGTGTATTGCTGCTTTCTGCTACTTCTGTTAGCCAGGGTCTGTTTGTTTATTTGAGCTCTAATGGTCCCCTTACATCCTTCTAAGATGGCAAATCCATTCTTGAGCTATCAGCCAGGAGGTTCCTCTCTTGGGCTGTATGGGCCATTCAAGCTCCCCAGCTGAGTCACACACAGGGATTCATAGAATCATAGAATCTAGGACTGGAAGGGACCTCAAGAGGTCATCGAGTCCAGTCCCCTGCCCTCATGGCAGGCCCAAATACTGTCTAGACCATCCCTGATAGACATTTATCTAACCTTGTGATAAAGCCTCTGTCCCAAATCTGGACCTTAGCATCCAAAATTTGGGGGCTTAACATGAAACTCCCCCCCAAGCTTATACCCAGCTTGGTTCTGATCTTGCTGCCACCAACCAGGAATCAGTGCCTGGTACACTGAAGCCCCCCAAAATCATCCCTGGGGGACCCCCCCAAGACCCAGAACCCCTGGGTCTCCTATCTCAAACGGGAAAACAAGTTCCTCCCCC
>NC_133778.1:57052781-57055032 GCF_003597395.2 Chelonoidis abingdonii | reverse complement strand
CCATGATTCATGTCAGAATGCACAAATCTTCCTTAGATGTGTTTCTTCACTGGAGGAAACTACAATTATGCCAGGCCTGAATTTCAGAGGTGTTGACAATCTGCCACTCCCAGCACCTTGGAAAAATCACACCTCTACTGTATTTCAATGAAATGTTCTTAAATTAATTTTAACAGTGTGTATTCATTCAAATATTTGTTAATTAAACTATTTTTGCACAAAACCACTAGTTATTTTCAAATCTCACTTTTCAAAGAATTGCTGTTCCACCCTCACAATAGAAAGAAAAGAGAACAAAGGGGGGAAGCAAAAGTGAGCCAGCTTGCTAGGAAAGAAGAGCTCTTATTGTGATGATCAATATGTCAGTGGGTGAGTGACTTGGATAAGCTTCTAGAATGATGGCAGAAAGTAAACAGAAATAAAATGAATATTTACTAATAAGACCCACACCCCCACCCAAGTAAGCAGGGGTAACAGTGCACTATATTGCCAAGCACTTCGGGGCTGACTTCTCAGTTCAGGTAAATTAGAATAGCTGCATTGATACCAATAGAACTATGCCTATTTATACCAGCTGAAAATCAGTTTTGAGGCTTCCTCTAGGAACTCACTTTCTCCCACCTTACTTCCCTTGACACTGTTATCTAAAATAACTTCTATATGTTTGGGGCAGGGCATTTATATAGCAGTATTGGCCTATGACTGATTTTTGTCACACCTGTGACAACTTAAATTAGCTACAGGTAGGCTGATTTGGGCCTAGTAGCCATTAGTTGTTAGGAAATCACTCACACAGTCACTCTCTTTCCCTGGTGTTAAACAGGGGAGAGAAGGCTTTTCTTCTGTGAGGTAAGAATTTCTACTTTCTTGAGCTGGAGAAGAAAAGCAGAAATAACCTATGTTTACAATGTTACATAATTAGCTAATTCCTTAAATAAGAAAACAGAAAATTCAAAAAGGAGAAATAAGAAAATGGATTTCCTTTCTACTGTGAGGAAAGCCTGTAGACATTTAGGGTTTGACTCTGTTTTTGCAGCAAAGAATTTAAGCATCTCCTTAAATATGAGCAAGTTGTCCCATGGAAGTTAATGTGTGTTGGAAGAAATCATTAGGGCTATTCTGTATGCTTGAAGTTAGACATATATTTAATGGCTTTGTTGAATAGGGCCAGATATGCTTAGATGTTTGTATGTCTGAGTCCTTTGAGGAGAGCAGGCAGTTAAATAGCACTAAGGCCCTGACCCAAGTGAATAGACTCTTGCACTGATATGGAAACCCATTAGAATCATGGGGGCTTTTAAGCAGTCTGCCCATACGAAACTCATTGTAGGGCTATCATCTTTGAATGTTACATACACGCACACACACCATGAGAAAGGAATGAAGTTCTGCTCTCAAGGTCCTTGAATAATAATCAAGGGGGTAGTTAAGAAACTTGTCTCCTGAGAGTCTTCTGTTCCCTGATCACAGTAAAACAGGAGGGGAAAAAAATCTTTACCCTCTCCCTGACTCCTCCAGCACCATTATAAAAGCAACAGCTTAGGTATAATTCACTTATTTACAGGAAAAAATGTACTATTGAATAAAAGCTCAAACTGGACAAAACGTATTTGATTGTTGAGTCTCTTCTGCAAAGACAGAGGCTATATCTTATATCAGACTGAAAATGGATGACCAATAAATGATCATTTACTAGAGAGGGGGAAAGACAGTCTTGTTTGCTGCTCATAGTAAATGTTCATAGTGTTGATGTACAAGACCATAAACAATTTGAAAAATGAGGAGGGGCCATTAGAGGGTGTAGAACAGGTTCTGGAGAAGGGGTGTGTGCTGTAAGGTCAGGGCTGAAAAATGTAACTCTACTGTAAGATTTGCTTTGATAACAGGGTTTCCTTCCCTGTTTTTTTAATGCTGACCTCTGACTTGTCATATCATCTTCCAACAAGAAGAGAAGTGAGAATTAAAAAATGCTAAACTCATAAAGGGTCAAATCCTTCCTCTCCTCCACCTTCCCCATTAAACAAATAGCTAGGTTTGGTTTTTAGAAACAGATTGGCATCACTCCAGGGGTACTGTTCCTATGCATATGCTGGAATAGGGCTTGGAACCCCAGTACACAATCTACATTAGTGATATTTTTAATTGTAGATCCAAGGACCACATTTCCAGTCCCTCTTTACTTCCCCCCCCAAAGCAGGGCTCTGTAGAGCTGATGTTCAGCTCACCTCCATGGCATGCTGGAGTTACAGAG
>NC_133778.1:57029491-57035199 GCF_003597395.2 Chelonoidis abingdonii | reverse complement strand
TTCACCCGCACATCTACCAATGTGATATATGCCATCATGTGCCAGCAATGCCCCTCTGCCATGTACATTGGCCAAACCGGACAGTCTCTACGCAAAAGAATAAATGGGCACAAATCTGACATCAGGAATCATAACATTCAAAAAACAGTAGGAGAACACTTCAAGCTCTCTGGTCACTCAGTAACAGACTTAAAGTTGGCAATTTTGCAACAGAAAAGCTTCAAAAACAGACTCAAATGAGAAACTGCTGAGCTTGAATTAATATGCAAACTAGATACCATTAACTTGGGTTTGAACAGAGACTGGGAATGGCTGGGTCATTACACATATTGAATCTATTTCCCCATGTTAAGTATCCTCACACCTTCTTGTCAACTGTCTAAAATGGGCCATCTTGATTAACTCTACAAAAGTTTTTTTTTCTCCTGCTGATAATACCTCATCTTAATGAATTAGCCTTTTACAGTTGGTCTGGCTACTTCCACCTTTTCGGTTTTCTGTATGTATATATATTTCTTACTATATGTTCCAGTCTATGCATCTGATGAAGTGGGCTGTAGCGCACAAAAACTTATACTCAAATAAATTTGTTAGTCTCTAAGGTGCCACAAGTACTCCTGCTCTTGTTACGGATACAGACTAACACGGCTGCTACTCTGACAACTTCAGAAGTGTGTCTCAGGGAAGGAAAGACACAGGTGGTTTTGAGCCACCTAGTTTTTTCAGTCCTGAGGTCCCTGGGCACTGACACCATCTCCTGTGTAAAACAGAGCATCCTGATGATATGGTGACTGTCAGTAGCCCACAAAGGCAACCCAGCATCCAGGAATAAGCCAGGGCAGGTATACACCAGCCTGGCACATGGGAACAAGTTGACGAATGACCTGTGGGATCCTTCCTTTGGCTTGCTAAACTGTGTTCAGGTACTTTGCGCTACTGGAATGGTGCAAAGCAACCTAACTGAATGGAGAATCAGGCCCATTGTGTTAAGTAAATATGTATCCACCAATGTAAGGAATTATCTTAATCACTGATGTTTTCCTTTGCTGTAGATATAAGGCTGAATGAGGGAATACAGTACAACCATGAACATAGTTTTAATAGGGCTGTTTTTTTCTATGGTAAGATAATTTCTGAAAATTTTTATAACTTAACAGCATTCCATTTTAGACACTTTCTGAAAAAATTAAATTAATTCTAATTTTACAGGGATCTTTAGGTGGCATCTTTTAATTTTCACCTTTTCTGAGACTTTTGTTGCAACCTAAGATTTTACTTACAGTAGGTTAAATCCACGTTTTTAGTGAAGCTCTTCTTTCTCTGTTTTTTGTTGTTAGACCACATGGGATATGTTCTATTGATGTGTGGGGAGTTATGATTAGATGAGAATATACCTCTGAGGAAGCTCATATTATCACACATAAAACATCAGAAATTGCAGAAATGATGTTCACAACTGTGAAAAAACAATGGATTTATCTGAGTTTTTCCTAGTCACACCGCAGCATCAGTACAGTAGTTAAGGCTGTATGCGAGTTTGCTAGGATTTATAGTTTATTAATAAGGGCAGCTGAAAATAAATGTTCCCAAATCAAAACTGAATTTCAATTCAAACACATTCATTACTTGTTTGTGTTTACTTTGTATATTTCATGATAAAATTCACAATTAGCAGCTTGCACTGTATTGACTATTTTGATAAATTATGTGGCATTTTTGTTCTCTGGTTAGATGACTTTGGAACTAACCAACACAGACTGAACAGCAAATATTATAACTGAATACACAATTTGAAGTCCGTGCTGTGTTGATTAATTAAGTTGGTCACATGAGTTATGTGTTTCAGATAGTAACTGGCACAAATTTTAGTGCAAATTGTGAATTTTATGTTCACTGTTAATTGTTCAGAACCTGAGGTTCAAATAATCTTGAGGCCACAAAACGTTTGCAGATTAAATTTGTGAATAATGTGGAATAGCAAATAAATCTCTGAATGTTGTGATCTGTTAAAGTAAAATTATTTATTGTGAATTATTCTCTCACTTCATATTTTGACACAAATCAATGAGGACTTGATTCTGCACAATTAAAATTAATGGGAGTAGGATCAAGCCCCCCAAAAGAAGCATAGTTATGAGTGGACTATACTTTTCCAGTAATACCCGTGTTTCCTTAATGCTACCAAATGGATGACATCTTAATGAATTTTTGAATGCCACTGTATCTAAATAATGGAGGACAAATGATGCAATACATGTCATCTTTGACTCTTGGTTTCTGGTATGTGCTGTTTTAACAAAAGTATTAGAGTAGATTATGGTGGAAAAACATTACCCAAATTCAGTTTTAAAGATCTATCGTGTTTTGAAATCCACATTCTCTCCTTTTTAGTCATTGTCAGAGCAAAGAAATTCTAACTTTTTCAGTGTTTCAGAATAGGCACAAAATTAAAATAATCTTAATTCCACACAATTTGTTTTAGCCAGTGTAGACTGAAATCCATTAAAAGCCCCATTACAAAATTAAGGACTGTTGTACGCTGTATAAAAAGCAGAGAGTTTTCCTTAATGAATCTATTGTTTTACAGTATCTGTTCATCAATGGTGGTATAGAAAATTACTGTACTGCTCGTGAAATGCATAGTGAAATAAACTGCACACACATGCTGTAAAAATGGTTCCCTCTGATCCCCTTGTGGTCTCACAAATCATCAGATGTTCCTCTTCTTTGTCTCTCTTCTTTTTTTGCAGACAAGATTGCTGAAACTGCAACTTTTTCTGAGCAGGGCCTTGAATCTACACGGAGTGCTCCACCGATTCCAGGCCCAGGGATCTACCTGTGCTAAATAAGTTGCAGGATTGGGGCCTAAAGTCTGTTTAACAATGAAAGCCTCCAGTATCTACATATGAGTCTTTTTCAAGAGCATTTAAAAAGAAATCAGAGTGAATATGGCATTATCTACTTGGAAGTAGAGAAGTGCCCAAAAGACACTGATCATATCTCAGCATATGACTTTAAAAATGCTCACATTCGACCCATGCAGTCAATTGCGAGTTAGATTTTCTTCAAAGTTGGTCAATAGCAGATGCAAATAATTTAAAAATGAGACAGTCCTGTTAATACTATGAGTCAAAGCAGGAAGAAATGGAAAAACCCAGTTTATACTTTCTAAATCACTTACCCATGTTTTACCAGCCTTTATCAGAGTTTGTACACTTACTCCAATTAAATTATTTTTCTTCAGGGAAGCTTGCGAGGCACTTACATAAATTCTCTTAATTTCTAAGTAATGCAGTCCTGACAATCACTTAAGACAAGATAGTTGATACTGCTGTCAGGAAAGACTCTTTTTCAAAAGAATGTTTTTATAGAATATCATTGTGACACTTTGCTCAGATGGATGTCTTTAGCAGAATTTGATTAATGTAATGTAATAAAAGAGATGCACACTAAAGTGTCTGTACATGTCTTGTTAAGTATGTTTGATTCATTATATGTAGTTCTCCTCACTTCTTTTCTCTTTCCTCAGTTCATTTTTTATCATTTCAATAATATATCTATAAATATGAAAAAGTTGGCACTTTCAAAGTCTTTGACATATAGGGCTATTAATTCATAACTCTAAAAAATTGTATCTTTCAACTTGTCATTTTAAAACTTGTACAGTTTATTACAGTAAGTAACCTGTGTTGGAAATTAGATTTTGAACTTTAGCAAGGAGATAAATAAGCTTGTGGACACAGAAGTAATGGAGATGATACCTTGATACAGTGATAAAATAAAATCACATGAAAAGATCACTTACATGAGGATGATAATTTCAGAGCTCCCTGAGGATCACAATAAGATCATATATTGGAAATGGGCTGCAAGTTTAATTCCAATAATTTTAATTCCCAAAAGTTTTACAATACTTAGGTTTTTTTTTTTGTCATTTGTGCTTGTCTCATCCCAGGTACCTTACATATATTAAAAGCACAATCTTCAACTAATTACATCAAATTACTTTTAGAAAGATTCCAAAAAACCTTCTCAGCCCACTTGCCATCTCCACCCTTTCTCAATACATTTCCTGCAGCACAGGGAAAACCTGGGAAATCATAATATCCTCATGACTCTATTTATGACAACATTTTAGCGTAACTAGGTTACTTGCTTCCCTGTTAGCTAACTGAGTCATGAGGACATAATGATAGTCCTCAACATACTTGGTTCCTGATTCAAACTTAATTTTTTATATTAAAATAACCACCGTGATTCTTTCCTGCTGAGGACATCCTGGGGCTTCTGGTAAGGGCTTCAGGAATCCTTTCAGAGCAAGTGTGACAGGTTGTTGGACACAATGTGATGCCGGCAGACTTAAGAGTGAGGGCTGAAATGGTAGTTGTGACTGGGGTTTCTCTATATTGTTTTCAGACATCATAAGGCCAATTTGGTTGGTTGTTGTAAATGTGCTCTAAGGCCTTGTCTGGACTAAGAAGACGTGTTACTGCTTCATTGTGGTTTGATTGGTGGAAACTCCTAATTTAGTCACACTGACCTGGTGCAAAATGGAGCATTCACCCAGTGACATAAGTGACATCACACACGTGCAGCACATCTACACTAGGGATTTACACTGGCATAGCAACACTGGCCTACCTATACTTGTGCAAAAATACCTACTGTAGCCAGGGACTTAGTGAGGAAATAAGAGCCTGGAGGAAGAATATTACTACCCTGTTTTGATTGTTACACCCGCTGGATTATGCCATTTGCCTACAGGATATCGAGAGCTGATATCTTGAGAGTCAACATGCCACAATGCAGTGCACTGAGGAGAATGAAAATTTTATACACAACAAACCTAGAGAGGCAACCACATTAAAAGCTGGGTGGTTTGGAGTGTTTATGATAAAGCACGATGACATACGGGAGGTGGGTTTGTTGGCAGAAGAGAAAAAGGAAGTCATGGTTGCCCATCCAGAAGTGATGGAAAACCACACAATGTAACTGCCAAACAGGTTTTCAAACAAGCAAGTGTCTGAGCATAACACAGCAAGTACAGGAGATGTTGTGGGTAAAGAAATGCAAAATCAAAGCACCCAAATGGGGGCAAATAAATTAGCCATAGGAAACGGAAGGTGTGAGTGGTGGGGACTCGGGATGTAGATAGTACAATGTGCAGTCCTGTCTCTGACACACTTATGGTTTTCTGTGCTCTGGGTGACAGGCTATTACATTATCTGTGGATGCGCTTGTGGCAGAAACTTGGTCTCAAACTAGTATGCTAGTCTGGGCTTGTGTTAGGTGAAACCACATAGCTTATTAACTCATGTCCTTGAAACACTATGGTTGTTATTCATTATACAGTGACAGTATCAGATAGAAATGCTGGGGTACAAGACTCACCACTGTACAGTATTTCCCTATGGGAAACCATAGACGACAGGCATCACTGAAAATCAGAACTCATCCCTGTGAACCCAACAGTATGTGATGAGGATTGATTGCTCTCAACAAAGCTAAATCCCCAGGATACATGAGAAAGTATCATACTTCTAAGCTGCAGAGAATCCTGTGGCACCTTATAGACTAACAGACGTTTTGGAGCGTGAGCTTTCGTGGGTGAATACCCACTTCGTCAGACGCAGGTAGTGGAAATTTCTAGGGGCAGGTATATATATGCTAGCAAGCAAGCTAGAGATAACGAGGTTAGTTCAGTCAGG
>NC_133778.1:57019419-57024594 GCF_003597395.2 Chelonoidis abingdonii | reverse complement strand
CACACACACCATGAGAAAGGGAATGAAGTTTCTGCTCTCAAGGTCCTTGAATAATAATCAAGGGGGTAGTTAAGAAACTTGTCTCCTGAGAGTCTTCTGTTCCCTGATCACAGTAAAACAGGAGGGGAAAAAAATCTTTACCCTCCCTGACTCCTCCAGCACCATATAAAAGCAACAGCTTAGGTATAATTCATCTTATTTACAGGAAAAAATGTACTATTGAATAAAAGCTCAAACTGGACAAAACGTATTTGATTGTTGAGTCTCTTCTGCAAAAGACAGAGGCTATATCTTATATCAGACTGAAAATGGATGACCAATAAATGATCATTTCTAGAGAGGGGAAAGACAGTCTTGTTTGCTGCTCATAGTAAATGTTCATAGTGTTGAATGTACAAGACCATAAACAAATTTGAAAAATGAGGAGGGGGCCATTAGAGGGTGTAGAACAGGTTCTGGAGAAGGCGGTGTGTGCTGTAAGGTCAGGGCTGAAAAATGTAACTCTACTGTAAGATTGCTTTTGATAACAGGGTTTCTCCCTGTTTTTTTTAATGCTGACCTCTGACTTGTCATATCATCTTCCAACAAGAAGAGAAGTAGAAATTAAAAATGCTAAACTCATAAAGGGTCAATATCCTTCCTCTCCTCCACCTTCCCCATTAAAACAAATAGCTTAGGTTTGGTTTTTAGAAACAGATTGGCATCACTCTCCAGGGGTACTGTTCCTATGCATATGCTGGAATAGGCTTGGGAAACCCCAGTACACAATCTACATTAGTGATATTTTTAATTGTAGATCCAAGGACCACATTTCCAGTCCCTCTTTACTTCCCCCCCCAAAGCAGGGCTCTGTAGAGCTGATGTTCAGCTCACCTCCATGGCATGCTGGAGTTACAGAGTTCTTCCATGTACCCATCTACTGTGCAAAGGGTTGGTCCCATTTGCTCCTAAATTTACAAATATTCAGTTGATCAGGCCTCATTATCTCTTCCTGGAAGGTAAATGTCTTTGCTACCTTGATATAGTTCAATCTTCAATTTAAAAATAAAATTGTTATGTAAAAGTATGTTTAGAAAGTAAATTTTATATTAGATTAAGTAATTAGTTTTCTAATTCAGTCTTTGGTGATGTGTTTATTTAAGAAATCTACCTGAGTTTATATATGTCAAATGATTTACATATAAAAACTACATCAAGTGATTCACATATAAAAATGACATAATTGTTATTAAATTTAGCAGCCATATGGATGGCAAAGAGAGCTGCTTTATTGGCTTCAGCAACTATTTTTTATTTCTACCTATCTAATGTCAGTATTGCTCTTTGTCAGCAGATAAAAAACACTTATGTGCAGGAAAATAGTCTCCAAAACCTAACATACAGAGATTTAATGTTAATATAGGAAGGGAAGTGCATAATCCAGAAAAACAAGAAAAAACAAAAAATTGGTGTTACTGTGGAGCTGAGAGAGGGGTTTGTCATTTTTATCAATGAGACTAAACACTAGTTCTTGCAATATGTGCCATGTGAGATTTTATTGCTCTGTTATTTTTAGTACTATAAGAGAGATTAAATGAAATCTGGGATTATTTCAGACAGTGTTAGAAATGTGCAATAAAAGTTCATCATCAGAATCAGGCTGACCCAGTTGGATTTTTTGGCTTTAGGTATACCTCTATGAATACTCATACAAATAAAGTTCTTCAGTCATAAGTTATCTTGGATGGATGATGAAGTGGGGAGCAGTAAATATCCGTATTAATATGGGGATTTTTCCCTCCCATGGTATTAATGTCTCTAGCATTACATGAGTGGCACCAGTTTTTGTGTATGTTTTTGATCATGAAAAGAGCCTGTGCGTATTTACCGTTATACATTTGAGTTGACCCACTGGTGTGTGAAAAGTTCAGCACATGCATAAGTCTGTGAAGGATCATGGACTCAGTTTGTGCTATCTTCTTTTCAGCCTACATTAAGCATCGGCTTTTACGAGAACTAAATGAGGTAAATGTAAATTGATTTAGATTCCCTGTTTTGCTTCTTTTTGTCAGAGAAAGAAGATTACATCTTATATCTGATTAATTAACTTCTTTTATAGCATTTAAATCTTTATTTACATTTTAAAAATTAATGGACTCAATTCAGCTGACTTGACTCACGTTAACGATTATAAAATGGCACAGATGAGTGCCTTCTACATTGGTCACAAATCCAGACACACACATGGAGTCAAGAAGGCTTATAGTTTTGTTAAAAGGCTAATAGTTTTGTTAAAACCTTCAGTTGTTGGAGAAAGTAAGAGCTCTTCCTTCCTTCTTCAGGTGTCGAAGGCCTCCCTTGCCTTTATTCAAGGTGGATTTTGCTGATTCACAAACCTGACTTTCTGGAACCAGTGGAATTTCAGTTCAGGACATGAGTAGATTGTCTTGGTTAAAAATTACAGAGGTAAGTAGGAAACTTGTCACGATGTACATGCAGTGGTAGGAAAGTGGTTGTAGAAAAGAAAGCTATTAAGATATTTGTAACACAGGTCTGTTGTTTACATCCAGAGATAATATGATATCAATTATATTTTCCTGTTGCTAGTCAAATGTGCTTTTAAACATCACAAAGGAAATGCATCATATATATGTTACATACTGCATTTGAACAGGTTTTGGTGGTCACAGTCCTCCATTTTGCCATATCCTCAGACTGTCTCACATTTACTTCTCCCTGTCAGTGCAGTACTGTCTTCAGTTGGGCCCAGGCATTTGTGTGCGTGTCTCTGCTAGAGGGTTCAATGACTGTGCTGTTGCTGTTTGTAGGCCTGGTTGAGTCCAGATGGTGGGTGCTAGTATCTATTGTCTTGCTTTTCTTCTTGCTGCAGTCCTATTTAATCCTGTGTTGAGATTAATGGAGTTACACAAGGGATAAATTTTCCCAGAATGTTCAGTGCAAAAGTTTTCATAACACAATTAAATCAATACATGTGGTTTTGGTTGGGCCTTTCTTTGTTTTTTGTTTTTGTTTTTGTTTGTTTTGTTTTGGCACTCTGTCTTGAAATTTTTGCAGACAATTTTGCATGGTTTACTTAAACTCTGTTGGAACCAGGAATCTGATCTGGTGGGAAACCACATGCTAATTTTTCAGGTTCCCAGACATGGTTAAATCTAATCCATGTTCTCAAGAGGGTTAGTAGAAACTACTTTAATTAGTTTGATCAGTCCTTTATGGGAAGGAGAAAGGAAATGTGTTCTGGGAAACCTGAGTCTGTGGTGGAAAGAGTGGCAATATACCCACTCTTTCCACCACAAGAGGATTAGGTCTGCTACCTTCCAAAGACCCTGAACAGAGGTAGAAGGCCCACTCAGGAAAATAACGCTAGGTAGGAGAATACTCTTTGTTGGCATAGGCCTGTCATTGGGTTTGTTTCAGGGTGGTGGGACTATGTGAGCCCAAAAGCTTTTCTGTAGATTCAGCTACATTACCTAAGTATCCAAACTAAATAAGAGAAGCTGAATTAGGCCAAAAGCTGAAGCTGAAAGATCCCCAAAGTGGAGGGAGAAGAAAGGACCTAATTCTTCTAGGAATTTTAGAAAATAAATGTTAAAGTAATTTAAAAATGAGGGCATCAAAAATAGATGAGAAGTTCTGAATCGAGCCCTGATGTAATTGGCCATGACTCCCATTGACTTCAGTGTGAGGTTTGCTACAGGATTGAGTTGTATGAGAATTAATATTGATTCTGTTTCTAACTTTGCCAGAAACTGGAATCCCCGTTTCCCGGCAAATACATGCCTATGGTGTTTCATATTCCCCCAATGAACAATACCAGAGCAAAAACATGCTGAGCACATTGCAAGCTCTGAAATCCCTGGTTGGTGGTAATTATCTTGGTTCAGGTGTTGTCCTTTGTGTTTCCTGCCTGCTTTGCTGAGATGAGTCGTCTGTCGTAATGCTAATGGCTTATCCTTTTGGAAAGGTGCTTGAGGTGATGTAGTGAATTTAGTGACACTCTTCTCTCTTCCCCATACAACAGCTACATCTGAAGTGCTAGTCCTAGTGGTGGCAGCAAATTAAGATTGAACTTTTCACTCTGGCTCTTATTGTAGCAACCTAATAGGGTGAGTGGAGACTGCAGGAACTAGAGTTAGGAGCTGTTTTTGTCTGCTTCCTATTTTCACCTTGTTCCATGTTGACGGAGTGGAGAGTAGCTTGTGTGAGAGAGAGCAAAGCGCATTTCTAAAGAGGAAGAGACCGCCCCCCCATAATGAAGAGTTCAACTGAAATAAGTGGGGATTTTTTTTTCTTGCATGCCAGATTTCTTGCCACTTTCAAGCTAATCCTTTCAGTTCGCTTCAAAATAGTCACTGAAGTAGCTTAGAAAAAGAGAGGAAAAAGATCTTTGATATGCTAGATCAACCAAAAGTTTAAAAAAATCTCTCTTTGTATCTGCCATTTATAATGCAAATCTCAAGTTAGCATTTTGGGCTCACTTTGCTGGGTTCACTGAAGTACCTCAGCAAACAAAGAGTGAGATACAGAGGGAGATCCCAAATGACAGAGTGCTTTTGATAGTTCAATAATAAATAAAAACGGAATTGAAATCTTTTCATTTTTAAGTACCTTTCACCTCCTGTGTGTGTGTGAAAGAGACACTATCACTGTATATTAGTCATACATTAACTAATATACAGTAATAGTATACTGTACATTAGCTGATGTAAATCAGCAAAGCTACGCTGATGCCATTTGAGGATCTGGCCCATTGAGTCAGGCATCTCCAGCTATCTTCTATGGATTAGAGAAGAGAATGTGTATTAACAGTACATGTTTGGACAGAGAACACCTGAATAGGCCCCTGGCTTGCAAAGAAAATATATTTTAAAGGGTCAGGTTCCATAGAGCATACTAGCTTGATTTTTCAGAAGTGCTGAGCATCTGGACTGCCATTGGCTTTGATGGGATTTGTTGGTGCTCCATCTGTATCTCCTTCCACATTTAAAAAAAAAATAACCCAAAGCTAACTTTTACTGTGACTCTGGTGACTTCAATAGAGTTGTAAAAGCAGCAGAGAATCCTGTGGCATCTTATAGACTAACAGATGTTTTGGAGCGTGAGCTTTCGTGGGTGAATACCCACTTCGTCAGACGCAGGTAGTGGAAATTTCCAGGGGCAGGTATATATATGCTA
>NC_133778.1:56975503-57016030 GCF_003597395.2 Chelonoidis abingdonii | reverse complement strand
TGAACTAACCTCGTTATCTCTAGCTTGCTTGCTAGCATATATATACCTGCCCCTGGAAATTTCCACTACCTGCGTCTGACGAAGTGGGTATTCACCCACGAAAGCTCACGCTCCAAAACATCTGTTAGTCTATAAGATGCCACAGGATTCTCTGCTGCTTTTACAGATCCAGACTAACACGGCTACCCCTCTGATACTTCAATAGAGTTGTATCAGGAATGAATTCTGCCTGCTGGGTTTTCACTGGAAGATGCAAACATGTTTATACTTTTATGAACATGAAAAGGAATTTCATTAGCAGAGATTTAACTTCTATTAGATACTATGCATTGTGTGTATTTTAAAAAAATTCTCTGGGTAACTTCACAAAACCTGTGGAAATAGAGGGGATAGAATCACTTTTAAATTTCTGTGGTCTCCTTGGTTTTAACTCTGTTACATTCCCTAGCTCTGTTCTATGAAGGGTACATATGGTATAAAAACATGTTTTTGAAATGCCAGTTATTTGGTTTTCTATTGGAGCTGCCTCGATTTCCAACAAGACTTTGTAGTGAAAGTGACTGAAAGTCATGATGTACCCTACCCTGCCTTCCTAGTGCACTCCAAGTTCCCATTACTATAATTTTATTAAACCAAGATTCAAGAGCTGCAATCAGGATGTCACCCAAAACAATGCAAATGCCCAGTTTACCAAACCTCTTTATCTCTTGGTGTGAGGTGCTGTAAAAATGGATTTGAAGACATAGTCCCTTCCAAATGAATCCAGATTGTAAGCTCTCTAGGGAAGTTTCAATGTGCATGGATAATCAGTCCTTTATTGGGAAACTATTGTAAGTTCCTTAAATGTTTACTGCATTTGCATGGAAAACGTTGATATTTATATTAAAGCTGTATGGTTTTAACCCTCTTGTTGCTCTCCACTGTACCTGCTGTGTTGTCATTATCTATATCGTGCTGAAATTGCTGGTGTCTTTCGTTAGATGTGGTGCATATGGTGGCTCAGCAAGTGTGGTTCTACTAGAACATATTTAGTCTATTCTGTAACATGAAGATCTTATCAAATATTCCAAATGATGTTTGTACTCTATTTTTTACTTATGATTGTAATATTCTACATTGACTTAAGAAATTAGTAGAATAAAACACATCTTGAATCATACATTTTTTAAATTTTTATTTCATTCTATAAAACAGCTCCCTATCCAGAACTCTGGATACCCTTCACATACATTTTAAATCAGTATGACACAGGAGTTGCACAGTAAATATTCCAAAGGAACTGCATACAAATGTATTCCTTGGTTGCTGAATACCTGAGGCTGAAACCCAGGCATTAAGCTCAAGTACCCCTTTGTTACTATACTGCTGCTTCTGGAAAACTTCACCCATCTCATCCCAATAAAGTGCATAACAAGCTGTGGTGGAGGAAAGAAAATGAGACAGTAAATCGGATCTTTATGTTCAGAAGTTTTGATTATTTTGTTGAATCTGGGAAATGTTTGGATTAATGTTTTATCGTCTATCAAAAGCTAAATTGTCACAGACGGCCTCGGCATAATGTAAAGACAATGGCCTGATCCAAAGCCCATTGATGCCAATTGATTGCACTAGACTATGGATCAAGTTTTAGGAGTGTGCAATCTTCAGTGTGGTAGGAAATTTAGAGACAAACATAGGATGCATCTTAAATTCAAGGTACAACATTTTCCATTTCTATCAGTCTGAAAAACTCTTAATAAATCTTAAAGCTGAACTTGATTTTAGACATTGAAAATCCCTAAAGTGGTTACCTCTAGATTTTGTTTCATACATAATGTGAAAACTTTGCATTCACAGCTGACAATCCTGACTTGTAGTGAAGTCGCAGGAATGTGCTAAAACTGCATGTACGTTCTGGATTTTCAGGTGTATTCGCTGACACTTCAGTCATTGGCTTATGACAGACGGGTATTTTTGAAACACTGTGGTTTAAAGTACTGCTAGACTGTGCTGTGGGGAAGCCTGTAATACTTCTACTGCATGTATCAGGCTATTAGGGAAAAACTCAGGGGGAAAAATATAAATAAAATATGCCCAAGCATGCAAACCAATGATCTGTATGTTAAGCCTATTGGCACATACAGGACAATTTTATTGCATGACCTACTGGTTTAAAAACATCAAAAATATAAGTCAAATCACTTGAAGAACTGCTGTTCAGTGAGTTAGAATGAATGAAGTCTTTAGTGAGTACAAGCTTTCAGATTCATTACTTGGTTCTGTTCTAGTCGTGCCCTATACCAGTCTTAACTGCCTCAGGCAGTCTTTTTGAGGACATTTGACCTGCCAATCATATTTCAGAAACTACTGATATGGTCCTTGCTGATTTAGTTTAGATTCCAAATAGGCTAGCTGCTGGATTACAGACTAATGACCCATCCGATGCTGAAGGCAAAGGCTTGAAGTGCACTGGTGAATTAAGCTTCAACATTGTCTGAAGGGAAGAATTTATTATGCCATTAAATTTGATTCAATAAGTTTCACTTCTTTAGATATATTGCACTAAGTAAAAAGTAACTAAGAACGTTGCCATTTTTCATTTTATTCAGGTAATGCTGTTTAGGTATAGAACCAAGGGACAATATTCTGTTAAATTTTAGAAATATCAATAGGAATGATAGGTTGGGAAAACTGTGCATGGCTGACTAACCAACTATGGATTTCCGCAAACTAGGTTCAGCTGAATGTATGCTTCAGTTGGTAAATACATAGGAAAGTGAGGTTTGCCTGATCTGATGATACCTTAGGTGAGGTTCCAGGGGGCTGTCCATCAAATATCAAAGCCTCAGAGGTGTGAAGATATTACCAGGAAGTTATAAATGGCACTTGAGGTTTAAAGTGAAACTTAATATAGACACATAATGAGATGAGTCAAATGAGGATTTCTGCTTGATGATGTATAGGAATCTGAAGAAAATCCTATAATGTAAAGATCATTCTGAAATAAAACAAAACTAAACACTTGGTGTTTTTTTCTGTCTACATGTGTCTCATGGTTGTCTTATAGCAACATATAAAGTATTTATAAATAATAACAAACATACTTAGGAAAATAGTAGGATGCTTGTTTTTAGCTTTTGTTATCATTCACAATATTTGATAAAGCCTTCTGAGGTTTTAAAGGTGATCATGTTATCCGGGGAATAGCCAAAAATTTGATACTTACATTTCACATATTAGAAAGCATCAGTAATGCAGTATTTTCTTCTTCCATTCTCCTATAACAGTGGGAGTGGGAAGATAAAAGTGTTTTAAAAAAAGTGGGGAATGGTGAGCGGGGAAGCCTATGAACCTGTTTTAAATGTGTTGGACCCTAGTATTAATGATGAATAACATTATTACAAATGTGTTATGTTACAGTAAGACACAAATAAGCCGCTCCGCTAAAGACACTAGATCTGGGATTAGGATTTTTCATTAGAACATTTTAATCACATTAGTACAATCCATAATCAAAAGAAATATTAAGAAGTCTAGACTCAAGATTAGAATTAACCTAATGGACTGAATCTCCCTCTTTTTTTTTTTTTTTTTTTTTTTTTTCCTTTTATAGTCACCCGTTCCCTAAAAGGTGGTAGCTCTTCCTGGTGAGCCAAGGAGTGGTTAAAAATCACTCTGATTTATATCCATACATAGCTCTAACTTTTTTAATCTACGTTCTGAAAAGACAAAAGTTCACTTTGACTTTTGTATTGGACCTATTTTTCTGTTTTGGTCTGGGCTACTTAAGAGAAACTACAATTATGTCCATTCAGATTTTCCCCTTAGACTAGTAGTAAAATACAAATTTATATAACTTAGCTGACAACCACAAGCTCTGCTGTTTATCTGTCCATTCAATAGACTCTCAAAGAAAGGCAAGGTGGTAGCAGCAATCTGCCCACTAGGCTGTCTGGAAATTCCATACTGCTCTAGAAGAACTGTTGGTGCCAATGAAACATCACACACAGACACATGCACCCCCCCCCCATAACTTAAAACAATACACTGTATTGATGTTTAATTGATCTGTTAAGCAAAGCTGGTTGTATCCTTGTTTTTGGACACAAGTGTGCACAATCATTTGCCTCCCAGCGTAGTGAAAACTCTGTAGTCCTTCATTTCCTCATGGCTAGCAGGACGTCTGTGAGTATCTTTTATTTAATTGGGGAGTGTTATCTGCCTGTAGTACAGACTGTAGCAAAGAGCAGGGAGTTGACTGCACAACCTGCTTGTCTATGTAGGTGGAAGAGGGTGGAGTTTCATGTAGTACATTATATCTAATTTGCATCTGTGAGTCTAACTAGTCAGGTCCTTATTTCATAATCACATTTAACAAATAATTCCAAATCTACCTTTTGTTTTACTGGGAAAGTTGTTGGTTTTTGTTTTACTGTGTAAAGTCAGGATGCAGAAAACAGGCATCATATGACTAGTGGATTTAATCATGTGCATGTCATGTTTTCCTACACAGTTCACCCCACCACTACCTAAATTATCCACTCTGTAGCCTGGTGGTTAGGGCACTGGCTTGCCATGTCGGAGACTAAGGGTATGTCTACACAGCAGTTAAACACCCATGGCTGACTCAGGCTCATAGGGCTCATGCTGTGGGGCTGTAAATTGCTGTGTAAATGTTCAGGCCCAGGCTCTGGGACCCTGCAAGGGGGGACAGTTCCAGAGCTTGGGCTCTAGCCCAAGCCTGAACATCTAAACAACAATTTTTATCCCTATGAGCCTGAGTTGACTATCTAGGCACAGGTTTTTTTATTCCAGTGTAGCTGTACCCTAAGGTTTGAATTCCAGATCATCTACCTGATTGAGTGATGGGGGATGAAAAACTCCATTCTGAATCAGGCAATAGGGGAAAGACTTAAGCTGGGTCTCCACATCACAGTCCAGAGCCCTAACAACCAGACTACATGGTACCTTCCCAATGGAAAAGCAAGTAATAAAGGTAACTGACATGCAGTGGGCTACAGTAATCCCTGGTGCAGCTGTGCTGTTTGGAATGTGTGACAACTTGGCCAGTGCTGGTTGGGTGATGCGGGGGAGGGGGAGTCATTAAAAAGAGTTTAAAAATATTTCTTGCTCTTTTCAGAAAGGAATTTTTTTGGCTTGCCCTATAATTTGTTGAGGGAAAAGAATCATACAATATTGTCCAAAAATGTTCCCTTTCCCCAATTTTGGACTGCTATACCAGTGACACCTTGAAGAATAATATCACTCCTACCCTCCACCATCTCTCAACTGGCTCTTTGCTAATTTCAGCTTCCAGTTTTAAATTAATTTCTGAATTTTAAAATTTTCTAGGGACTTGCTCATGGACAGTTAGATACATCTCATCTATTTTTCCTCCTGCCACCCTAACACTCATCTAGTCCTCTCTCCCATTCCATCTCCTCCCACAGTCTTGCGCCATGTGTGCCTCTGAAGCTTGTTACTTGGAATAACCTTCCTGTAGCTCTCCACCTCCTCGACTTTTTCCATCATGTTGGAAATATTAGTATTAAGCCCTCCCCTCTCCACTCAATCTTTTCTCTCCTTGGCTTCAAGTCTGAACATAGAAATGGGAGCCTGAAGCCGCTCAGTTCAAGCTCCCCCTCTGCCAAGTGACTTGAGGCCCTGAAACAATCATTGTCTGTTTCTCTATCTGTTTAATGGGAATAATACTTAACTAGCTCACGGTGGTGCTGTAAGGAATATTTAACATGTGTTAAGTGATAAATAATTATCCGTGTTATAGTGAAATGTCGTCTTATCAATTCAATTTCTATCCACTGCTGATTTCTGTAATATATACTTGCCTGCTGTCTTGTAGTAGTATTAAGTAAGTGTTGGGAAGTGGTTTCCTTCTGGTGTGGGATCCTGCCCCTCCACCCTTCAAAAAGATATTCCACAGACTGGTTGATGGGGGTGCATATGTTTATAAGAGCTGAGATAGATAGAGGTTAGTATCTACCAGCTTTTGAAGCCATATATTTCATAAATACAGTCAGAGGCTGTTGGAACTGTGAGAACCAGAAATGCTGAGTGTGTCTATGAGCATAGTGTGTGCTGCCTGGGTGGATAGAATAGTTTGACTAAAGAGAAACTTATATATAGATTGTGCTCTTTGTTGTTTAATATCCATCTCCATTCAGACCAATATATGCAGCCTTATATACTGTGAATAAAAATTAGGTCCAGGGTAACTAATATTTGTGCGTTTCTTCTGTCTTCTACTGCTGAACGCATATTCTGGAAAGGTAATTGAGGCACATGCCTTAAGAAGGAAAGTGATGAAACATCCTCTCAAACTACTTTTTCTGTTGTTTCTATTATTGTATGTATTTCGCTAGAGCCAAGAAATTCTAGGCATGGACCAGGACCCCATTTTGCTAGGTACTGTATGAATGCAGAACAAAAAGATGCTTCCTGCCCCTCTCAATGACAAAAATGTAGCTGCTAGCCAATGCAAAATCCGTACTCCGCATACTGGTTGTGTTGGGTTTGGTTAAGGTGATATTAGAGGGAGTCTTTAGCACCATTAAAAATCAGTTCTGTGCACTAATACAGCACTTTCCTGTTGTGCATTCCGAAGCACTGCCTGGTGAGTTTAGGTAAGTATTTTCCCCATTTTACAGAAGACACAGAGTGTAAAGCTGGTGGGGAATCTTTTTCTGGAAAAGACTTTGTCTCTTGACCGTCTTTAGTTAAACGACTTGCTGAAGGTCACTTGCTCAGGGAGTCTACAGAAAAGCCGGGAAAGAATCCAGATTGTGCGATTCATTGTTTTGTGCTTCAGTAGCAAGATCATCCTCCCCTTTGAAGGGACTGATCCTGAGAGACGCTAGGGCCTGATATTTTGCCTTTAGTCACTCTCTTCCTCAGTTCTGTTTGTCAATTTCTTAATTAAAATCACTCAAGATATTAAACTCAACCTCCTCTTACAATCCTGGGGCTTTTATGAAAACATTGCTCTTGTTTGCCAGCTGGTTTTCTTTCCCAATCCTACTGTACTCTGTTTTATTATCTGTCAGAGTGTTGCATTGGGAGGCAAACTAAACACATGGGAACAAGCTAAAACAATAAGTGTTTTTCATAGTGGTTGGTTTTAATTTCAAAAGGGGAGTCTCAGTTACCTATTCTATAATGCTTCACTTAATCTCAGGTATTTCAGGTAGATTAATAGCATGTCCAGTGTGAAATCAGTGATGCGGTATGTTACCTTGGATGCAATAGGTACAAGGTACAAACTTCAGTTAGCAAAAGTTCCTTGTTTGTCTCTCCCTTGCATTTTAATTCATACCTTTTGGTAAATTTTAAACACCCTTAGTAAATCTGGCAGGGTTTCTAATACAACTGCAAAATTCCTGTAAAATACCTGCTTACATTGAAAATGGGAATCATTTATATTTTGGAAACTTGCTGTGAAGTGCCCTGAACATTTATCTAAGCACATACTAAAAAAATTCAGAATGTTTGTTTTATTTTTAAAGTAGTATTTCATCAAATACAAGACAAAGTACTGTGTATATTTCATCTGTTTACCTAAGGTACTTATGTGGCATCTATTGCCATAGTATCTTAGCACCTGCAGTCTTTACAACACCCATGTAAGGCAGGGAAGTTCTATTACCCCCATTTTACAGAGGCTAAGGGACTTGGCCATGGTCACACAGGAAATCTGTAAGCAAAAAAGAAACCCAGTCTTCTGAGTTCTCAGCTAACACCCTAACCCCTTTTTATCAGATTTTCCCTTCCCCTTTTTTCTTTGAACATCAGAGGGAAAACTAGAAACTATTCAAAACAGACATTTTCAGAAGGATAGTGGGTCTGTCAGCTTTAGACCATGTGAGGCCAACTTCTGTTTTGGTTACACAAGAGTAAACACATTGTCCTCAATAGGGTTGCATTAGTGTAACTCTGAGGAGAATTTGGCCAATCAAATCTGCAACATTCAAAGAGTAGAAGAAAATGGTAATAAAGATGTGATGTCAATTTTTCATAATGTAGGCAGATATGAACTTGTATAGACAGTTTGGCCACCATAGCATAGACATGCATATATAATAATAATTGGTCTAATTACATTAGTAGTATCAGGAAGTAAAGTATTGAAATGTAAGATATGATGGGGATTTATCAGTAAATGAAGCCTCATTTTGTTGTACACTTTGTCTCTCTAAAATGGGTAGAGAATTTATCTGGATTAGATTAATCTGCATTCTCTTTAGAATCAATTTTTCAGAATTGTACTGGTTTGAAGTGTTTGATGTTACTTGTTATCTGCCTAGGACTGGATTGAAACTATCAAATTCTTATTACACAGCCGGATCATAACAAAGCTATTGAGTGAATTAGTAAATCGTTGCTTTGCAAACCACTGTAACTGAAGCAGTTGCATGATTTGATCTTAACAGAGTTGAAGTAGCTATTAAAAACTTTTGGAGCAATGCTAACCTTATCCCCTCACTCCCCACCCCACCCCAAAATAATCCACCACCACACCTGACTCTCCACTGGCTCACACATGTTTTACAATGATATATATTCATATTGGTGAGATTCACGTCTTTGAAATCAGTGTGTGAGGAGAAGCAGGTCCCCAAAGTGTGGGATTTTTGAAGGTGCTCAACACTGGCCCCACTCTCTATATATTGAAGCCAATGGTAAAACTCCGTTGACTTCAGAGGGAGCTTGAATTAGGCCAATGCTTAGTACTTTTGAACATCATACAGTGATTTTAGACACCTTGGGTATTACCATCACAATAGTGATCTGCTATTCTGGCTTTTTGAGTAGACATCCTGTGTGTAGACATGCAGCCAGCCTGCCTGTTCACCTGTGTCTGAACCATGATGCCTGGCCCTCCATTTTAGGAGGACTATAGTAGTTTTGGTATCTTGAATACCACTATTCAAAACCACACACACTCAATGATATTTTACACCTGCTCTGTGTACCAGTTTATATTTGCTGTGTTGAAATAATTTGATGATTAAAAGGACAATTTGTTGTCATACAGGTTGTTTTACAACTGGGAAAACTGAGATACTAATAAACTGGAACGGCAAACTCAAGATCACAAAGTGAAGTAGCAACACATCAGGTGATACAGTCCTGGAGTTCTGATTCTCTGTCTTCTGCTCTAATCACTAGAATTTAGAGTTATGGTTCGGGGCCAAAATGCCATTCCTTTTTGTTGTGGGATCTTTATGACACTATGGCATGTGATCTATATTCTAGGAGCCATAGGATAAAGTAAGGACAATTTTGACTTCAAATTTCCTTGATCTCTTGGGGATAAAACTCAATACTTGCCTTTGTTCTAAGACACTTTTGTGGTTTAATTTAAATAAATACATTTCACCAACCTTTTATTCAGTACGTACAATTTAAAGAAGCATCAAGTCTCTGACTATATCTGTATCTATAGATACAAGGTAGTTTACCTACTGAGGTTGGATACCTAAAAGCTTGTAAACAAATCCATAAATTTGTCATGTTGATTATAGTGTTGGCAAACACAATGGTTGATCATGTTATAAATGTTTATCAACACCCGCACTCACCCACCTGCTAAGAGGTGCTACGCTTTAATGAAATTGTTTGAATATCAAGGCTGGTTGCTAAGATACAATGTTCTTGTTACTAGGGTTGTGATGCTTACAGACTTCTGTTACCAAATAATGATTAGAGATGTGCTAACCTCAAGGTGCTCAGTGCAGTGAAAGGTTTACTGAGCCACAAATTAGTAAACTGTCTGCCTGAGCAGACACTTACAGAAGGAGCACATGTGCATCAAACTTACAGAGCTGACATTTTTAAAGAAGACAAGATCTGGCATTGTAAATGTTCCCATATATGATGAAAGACTGTCACAGGAAATGTTTACATGATCTGTTGCCTAGCACAACGTCTTCGTGCCATTTTTTCCAACTTAGAATAACAGTGAAAACCCAAAGTCAAATAATTGCCTTTTTTTCTCCTCTGCTAAAAATGTCTCCCAACATCCATGTCTTGCATTTTGCAAATAGTGAATTCCTTTTTTTCTGCAGGCAATAAAATGAAGGAAACAAAGATTTGAAAGAAAATGAGCAGGAAGAGGATTTTGTAGGCAAAAGATCACATTTCTAGATAATGCAATAAATTCAAGGTCAGGAGTTTTATTGATGTGTATATACACCACTAGATGTTAAACACATCAAATATTGATATAATTTTCTTTTTAATTTAGGTGCTCTAAGCCCTCTGATTTGCTAAAGCACTTCATAAGATATAAATATTGTACTTCATTTTGTTCTTTTTAACAAGCATATTTCAGTGTTATTAATCATCAAAGAAAATAATGAATAGCACAATACAGGTGTGATCAAAAGGATTTTGTTCGCACTGCTGAAATGGTAAGTAATCTTTAAGCATAATTGTTGATCTCATTATTGAATTAAGGCTCAATCAGTATTTACAGTACCTGCATTAGCATGAATTTGAGTTTGAAGCCAGTTCAACTGAAATAATCTAAATTGTAAGCAGGGTTCATGTCAGTCTGTGGGCCTGGATATATATTTACATCATCAGTAATTGTTCGTTTCAGTGCTGGATATGTTCTTCTACTTCTCCTGCAGCATCCAGTTTCTGCCACTTCACAAGATGCTCTTATTAATACAACCGCAAATCTGTTGGCATATCTGTTAGATATGGTAGATATCTTCTGCATTTATACTGTTTTAATGTTATCAGTAGAAGTATACTGCAGTTGTGATCAATAAAATTAAAATATACAGTTCAGATAAATTCATACTTTATTAAATGATATATGTGTGTACACTATACACCCAGTTCTTAACATAACCATGTTCTATCTGCAAGTGAGATGTGAATGTACATACAAATATTCCATCTACAGAAGATGAATTTGTCATTACAATCATGATAGTCTGGTATGCATCAGTGCTACCAATTTTGCAATAACTCCAAGAAAGATTTACCCAGCTCTAAGAATTCCATATAATATATATGAAATCTAGCCTGATGCAGAGGGTCTACACAAACACTTCTATGCCACTTAAATTATGTAGTAGAATGCATAGGGTTGGGGTTACCAGTTAGTTAGCACATAGGGGAACTCCACATACTCTTGCTCATATTATGCAGAGAGTGAAAATGAGGGGTGGGGAGAGATTACAGGACCACACTTGTGTTCTAGCCACTAGATTCACATCTCATGAGGTGCAGAGTAGCTAGTCATTATTTTCAAGGCTGTGCAAGGGCAAAGGGATTGTTCTGTAGCCCACACCTAAGGACAGTAGATTTCATCTCCTGAACATTACCACCTGTACTTCATTCACATTAAGCTAGAGTATGCCTGATTTGGTGGCTGAACTTAATCTTACCCTGAGTGAGTACAATGGTCATTTCTGAAGGGTCCACATTTACTGCACTATGGTGTTTATTTACCATGGTATTCAAGAAAAATATAGACAATAATTCTGTAAATGACCCTGTTTCAATAAAAATAACTTTTTTCTCCAGCTGTGCCCACTTCGCTCAGACATAAATATTTACAGTTGCATCTGCATACAGATGTATCTAACTGACTTGTAATTCAGATACTATCAAGCCATGCATACCTACCTGTCCATATGGGATAGTGTGGACACTTTATCTACAGCAGCTGTTGTCTAAGTTGGGGTGTGTGTAAAAGGGATGCTTTTTTCTCAATTTATGTTGTAGTGAGTGATTTGCTTTGCATTAGATTATGTTGGGATATACTGTGTCATGACCTGGTATAACCCAACTTAATGCAACACACGTTTGTATTGTATTACACATTTTGAAAAAATGTCTGAGAAGCTTAGGAGTAGGTGATTTCTGTAGATGGAAGATACTTACCCAGTGATATTTCCTACCAGCAAAAATTAAAGAGTATATAAAACAGAAAATGATAGATGGGGTAAAACTTTCAAAAGCCCCTAAATTACTTAAGAGCTTAAATCCCACTTGAGCTGGAACCCTGGTTCTGTGGCCCAGCAAGATGGTGGGCAGAGACACCTACTCTGCTCTTTTTAGTCCTGCAGTGCAAGCCCAAGTCAGGTGACTGCGTGCTCTGAGACTCACTGCTGTTAGGTGTGGGTTTTTTTGGTTAGCGTAGCCATACCCATAGAGACATTTTAAAATGTCACCTGTGACAGGTTAACTTGCATTCACTAATGTATGGCAGGACCAACTCTGTTCAGGCCAGTGGAAATATTCAGGTATAAAAACAGTGCAAGTGAGATCCGAATAGAGTGCCTGGTATCTAGAAATAACGCATTATGCAAGAAACTCTCACTGGAAAGCTTTGAATTATTCTTTTCCTTTTTAAATCTCTTGAGCTATCAGTTCCCGTTTTGGAAACTAAATCTATACGAATGTAGGCAGAAGTACAAGTCCCAAAACTTAGGCATCTAGAACTGAAATGAAATAAATTTGGGAGCTCAGAAAGGCACTTAGGCCAATATTTTTTGAAAATAGCAGCCCAAATTTAGGCTGCTAAAATCATAGTTAGTTATCTAAATAAATGGCCCACTTTTGAAAAGTGCTGAGCACCCAGCAGCTCCCATGGATTTTATGGGCCTCTGCACTGGCACAGTGGTCTGTTTGCACAAATGCAATTACAGGATTGGGGTGTGTGGATGTAAATATTACACACACACACAATGTTAAAAGAACATTATTCTGGTTGCAAAATTACGCTAGTTAAGTTAAAGTTAAAGTTAGGAAATGCCAGCGTTAAGGTTACCTGAAATTTCTTGGAATTGGTTTAGATAAAACTGAATCTTTTTTCAAATTTTCTGATCTTCCATAAAATGGAAAAATTAGTTACGCTCACAGCTCTAGCCACCTGTAGCCCAGAGTTGGGATTTGCTGAAGTTTTGGATTGGAATAGCAATCCCTAAATACTTCTGTGAGTGACTGGAAGGAGGCGAATAGCATGGTGACTTGCCAGCCTTTTTAAAAAGTGTGTGTGTGTGTGTGTGTGTGTGTGTAAAAACACACCTCCTACAGTTTTCCTCACTTGTGGCAATCAACCTTAGCAACCCTTTCATGCTACAGTAGATTATCATCCCCCTTTGGCCGGTTGTGAACATATCCCCTGTAATGGAAATTAAAGCTGCTAGTTTTGCGCACACACTTCTAAAACTATAGGCAAGGAATACCTAAATATAAAACAAGGGCACCTTGGGATGAATGCTTTATTAGCTCAGCCTGTTATCGGCTCCCTTATAATCACACTTGCGCTTCTCCTGCCTTATTTTATGTACACCTGTAGCTTGTTGACAATACACTTGATCATATGTGTGAGGTGCCCAGATTTGTAGCTACTGTTATTAAAAATGGTGTGCTCTCATTCTTGGGAATGGGTTTCTTTATCGCTCGCTAAATACAGAAACAAAACTACACACCTAAACTGGCAAATAGAACCCATGCAGTACGAAGGGAAAAAAACCCACAAAAAACCAACAAGCCCACCTTTAAGAGCTCACCCAGGTTTTTGTTTTATAGCCCTGTGCTCTAACCTTGCCTATTACACTTGGAGGTGGTGTAAATCTGAGGGTCAGTTAACACTGGATTTTCCCAGTAAATCACATGTATGGAACTACATGTGTTTAAATACGTTTGAGGAGGCCCAATATGATGTAACTGAGGGGGAGACTTGTATGCCCTTTAAAAAGGCTGTCTATGTACCTCCTGCTTTATACATTACGTATAGCAGAATGTGCCTCACCATCCTTGATGTCGTAGCAATTTCAGTAAAATAAAAATTAACAAAAAAAAGTGAAATGTGGTGGTAACAGCCTCTAAACTGTGACATGGACAGGGTTCTGCTATGCTCTGACTTCAATATCTATCACAGAGATCTCAACAAAAATATTAAGAGGGAGAGCAAATACTAGTTTAAGGAACTTGTGTGAAAATGAATCAACTCAGCTTTTTTATTATATGAAAAATCTAAGGAAAAAGAGACAGATCTGGAAATGGACAATACTGTAAAATGTTCACGAACTGACATTTCAAAATGGTGATCATTTAAAATCAGATTCTTTGTTGGTATAAACTACCCTTCTCAGGCAAACAACTGAAATGTATAATCTGTTTCATGCTGTTTTTTGGAACTGCTTAATTTTAATTTTGTCATTCATCATTCATATACTTCTGTAGTAATGAGTTAGACCATAGTTGTTTCATTCTGGTTTAAAGAGGTATCAAGTTTCATTTGCCTCCAAATTTAGATTTATACAAAGACTTTTTAGTGAAACCAGAGTGCTACATGATTTTTTTTTATTCCAATTAAAATGATCTTTAAAACAAATAAATATTTTCCTGACAGTGCCCTGCATATTGGATAATGTTGATGAGGGACAAGAATCTGAAACTGATATTGAGTGGGAAAACAATTGTTCACACACAATGAAACTACTACTTCAGTAGTTGTAGGGTTCCTGTCACCAGCATACATAAGCACCTTCTAAGGTCCCAATCTTTCAGAGTCCCTTTTAAAGGGGGCAAGAGCTAGAAAGAGGGAGCACAAGGGAGGTAGTGGCTATATTTCCAAAATTTTAATTGGGGTTGGGAAGCTCACTGATCTACTACATTCATAAGGGAAGTTTTGGTATAGGGCAGAATGAAGGGGAATTCATCCAGTTATTGGGCGGGTGGCTGGGTGCGTGCCATGGCTTCCTCTGGACCTTCAGACCTGGATAATGACTTCCCTGCAGTGGAATAGCTGAGCTTTAGCACTCCTTTTCTTTCTAACAGCCCATTTCCCCTCTCTATCCAGTTTGTTCTGAATGGGTTGAGTCCCTATCCTGTCCTCAGCAAAGCGTATACTCAGAGCTTGTGTTCAAACTCGCCCCCTTCCTGGAGTGCAGTTTCAATGGTGATTTCAAAACAATGACAAAATGCAAACCCCTTAATTGTCTAGACTTCTTATTCCTCTACATGCCTCTCCTTTATCCAGCATTTCCCCTCCCCACCACCTCTTTTCTTCAGATCCTTTTCTCCTCCACCCCAAACCCCTCTCCAAGTTTTATTGCTACTCTTCTCTCACGGACAGCTTCTATGCTCCTTTCAGTTGATGTATATCCATGACCACATCCACCTTCTTGCAGTTAATCCAGGGAAGGAGGGCTTGTGACACCTTCAGCTGTTACTGCAGTAGTGAGGAGATGATTGGTGACGTTAGTATCTCGTAACAGAATTCTCTCCAAACGTGAGTGCCACTGAGGGCATAAATGTGCCAAGTTTTCAGAACATGAAAATGTTTAAAAAGGTTTACTTCCCTGAATAAACTGGACATTTCTATCCCATCCCCTTGTTATACTGGTGTTTGAAAATGGGTTCTAAATGAAGGTGTAATGCTGCTTATTGATGGAGAAGATTTCGTTGCTTTTTATGATACCATAATACCCAAATGTGAAATAATCTTAGCTAACCCTCACCATAAAATATATTTTAAGAGTGTGTTTTATAGGAAACTACTGAGATGGAATGAGCATAGCACGAAGTGTTGCTTTGTATACTAATTATCTACATCAATGGATGTGTGAGTGGGTTCAGAATTCTGTACCTGCTGTGGTGAACAACTTGCTCCTAGTCATAGAATATATGCTTCCTGTGGGCACCTGACTGTTCTGTGCATCACATCACATTGAATTATGTCACATCACAGATGAGATATGACCCAATGTAACCTGACACAGTGCAATGACAGCATTACACTGGATCAGAGATCCAGAGAACCCAGCAGTTGTATGTTGTCAAGGACAGTAAAATACAGACTGGCTATTCAGGAAGCTCCAGGTATTCCAATTTGCCCATGAGCCTGCATATTTGTAGAGAGTTTGGGACATCCCTGTGGGGATATAACTACAAGACTGTGTGTGTGTGTGTGACTTGTCTTTTGGGAAATAATAATCTTCCTACTACTTAATCTAAATTGAAGTGCAATGAGTATACCAATAAAACACATTGCAACCAAGTAAATTCTCTTTGTATTAATAATATACTCCTTAAGATTTTTCATTCTCTCTTTCTTCCCTGTAACTGTGTGATGATGTCTAGAGAAAACTGCTACATTTATAAACATCTTGATAAAATGTTAATTAAAAAGCTCCCTTACCTTTGAATTTGGAGTAAGGAGGATATTAACAATACCAGAAATGTTGAGCCTAACTGAAATATTCCTTAAAACTTGTGACCTGAAGGTAACCGTATGTGAACTTTATATTGATAGACTATCTTAATTTTAGTTTAAACAGAGTGACAAAAAGTGTGTTTTGTCACAAAATGAGCAGCGTCCAGTTAGGTGTAGTTATTATTTTGAAGAGAGATGTCTAAGCAGAGCTGACCTGAGGCATAGGAGACCTTCAGTGAACAATTCACCAAGTTTTAAGCCTGCTTCCACCAGGGAATCCTATGTGGTGCTGACACTAATGTCCACACAAAATTTGAACTCTCGTATGAAGTGGGGTTTATGATTCCATTGGATTCACTTTGAAGCTGTGCCCCAGCAAGAAGTTAGGGGTAGGCTGCTTTCACACCATCATAGTCCCCTAACTGACTCTGGGAAGGAGACCCTGCCATCTCTACCCTTACTACAGGGGTGTATCCAGGATCTGCAGGAGTTAAACTGCCTTTGTTATCAGGTAAGTCTTGCTAAGCTACAGGTTAGGACCTATGTAATCTGCCTAGTAGACCCAGTGGGAACATGAAAATCTGTTTTTTGGGGAAAAAATGGAAATTGTGAAGTTTTCATTTGGAAGTGTTCCAAGTGGGTTAATTTTTGTCTTTAAAAATATGACTCTTTTTTTCAGAAAATGAAAAATGATGAAATGTCAATTTATTTTTAAGAAGCTTGCTTTTTGGAAAAAAAAAATCAGCAAACTATTTGTAATGGAAAAATTATGAAAATGTAGGGCTGGAAAGGACCTCGAGTCATCTACAACCCCCTGCACTGAGACAGAATCAGATATATCAGCTCTGACAAGCGTTTGTCCTGTTCTTAAAAACCTCCAGTGATAGAGATTCTACAACTTCTCTTGGAAGCCTGTTCTGGTGCATAGCTATCTTTAGAGTTAGAAAGCTTTTTTCCTAACATCTAATCTAAATTTCCCTTGCTGCAGATTAAGCTGATTATGTCTTGCCCTACCTCAGTGGACACAGAGAAGAATTGATCACAGTCCTTTTTATAGCAGGCTGAACCTATTTGAAGACTGTTCTCAGGGTCCTTCCCCTGTCATCTTTTCTCAAGAGTAAACATCACAATTTTAAAAAAAATCTTTCCTCATAGGTCAGGTTTTTGGAAACATTCCCTCAGAGTATTTTTGAATTTTAGCTTACTTTATTTTCTGATGCCCATAAATAATTTCTATGTTCCCTCTGACCAGATGTGCACTGTTGGCCAGTTTACTCTGATGTCATTTAAAAAAATGACAGACCTTGTTATTTGCTTGACAGGATTGAACAAAGACTGGATGCATCTCTGTGAAGACTGAAAAATGATACAAGCTGTAATTCCAACATGAGGCAGTTTTTAGAACAAAACTGAAGGTGTTTTGGCCTAATACTCTGGTTTGCAATTAAGGTTCAATGCAAACTGGGACAGCAGATTTCTGAAGAATATGATGATCTTTCTCTGTAATACTTTCTATAGCATATCTGCTTTAAATAATGCACATGAAAAATATAAAATGTTAATACAAGTTAAGTAGCTACCTAACTGTGAGATCCATAAATATATTTATTCTGTAATTCTTTTAGCAAAATCTAAAATAGGTAGATTAAGTAGATCCCTTTTTTCTGTAAGCAGAGCAAACTTCATTTCCACCATTCAGTGTCCAATATGCAATCTGATCACACCTCTCATTTTGTGAGTTATCATGGCCTTAAATTAAATTACAAATCCTACATTGGACTGACATAAATCTGATTTTGGCCTGAACTTGAAGTGTTTGAAATACCAAATCTCGACTCACTGATTCCTAATGAGAAGTAATCAAAGAATTTAACCAGCAGTACAAACTCTTACACATCACTACAGATGTAGCCAAATTGACTCAAAGTACTCTCTTTCTGTATGAAAGATTGTGAGCAAATATACCTTACTGACACTTACTCTATCCTACTTGAAAGATGAAGAAAAGACATGATGTCTTTGTCCTCCAAAATCACCCTTATTCTTTCAAAATATCCTGGCTCTGACCTTCCACAATAGCATGTGTGTCCATGGATTCCTATATGCACAGTGCAGTGGAATACAATTTAGGAATTAACTAAGCTACCTGAATGTAATTTGGATAGTCACCATCCTGCTGTGTTTGCCATGTTCCAAATACACACACATTGTTTTGAGGTTCCTTTCTCTTGTCTGTTGCCAGAAAACTGACTTGGCAACTTACTACCCCAAATGATCATGACTGTCTGATCACAAGGCTTGTTGTTTTGTTGTCTTTTTAAATCTCCATGGCAGTACAATACTTCAAAACACTGTGAGAAAATATTAAGTGATATGCTGAATAGTACTGACATACATTAGAAAAGATAACTAAAAATCAATGTAGTTTTTCAGGGGAGAAAACCGCAATAAAACCAGGCTTGGCTGGAATGGGAATGTGCACTGAATAGCAACCTCCAGTAGATCTGAATGGAAGGAAATTCTCTTCTGAAATAGATTTGAGCCTATTGCCCTCCAACTGTACCGACAGGGCTCTATTTGTATTTTGGGACTAGGATGAGGAAATATGGTATCGTTTCCAGGAATTACTGCAAGGACATGGGAATCAGGATGCTTAGGTTCTCCTCCTTCTGGCTCCGACAATGGTTAGTCATACAACTTTCCTATTTGATTTAATTGGTATAAATTTTACAGGTGAATACAATTTTGTAGGGGATTAATTAAGGCTAGCAAAATATAACCGTCAAGCTTCAGACTTTAAGCCAATCTAACTATTAGAGATCAGGATGAGACCCACTGTGTGTGTGTTTGGGAGAGCACATCTGCCTACACTGAAGCTCTTTTTAGAGTAGAGTAAATAATTAATTTTTTCTGGTTTGGTGGCAAAACTGAGAAATCAGGGAAAAAATTGTTTTGGGTTGACCCAAAACAGTTTTTTTTTTTCATTTAGTTTGTGCCTTACTCTTTTTTTTCTTTTTCTTTTTTTTAATACATCTAGCCAAATTTTGAAACAAAAAGTTCAAAATGAAAAGCTGGAACGTGTCATGAAAATGTCAAAGCTAATGAAAGTCTAGACATTTCATTTTGCTTTTTTGCTGAATTAGACCTGAAACTATTTGTGAATTTTAGGTCAATCTAAAATTGCATGTTTCAGCAAATAAACTTTTTGTTTAAAACATTTCACTCAGCTCTAGTTCTTGCACTTCATCTGAAGCATCTGATATAGGATACTGGAATAGATGGGCTTTGGGTCAGGTCCAGTATGGTAATTCCTATGTTCCCAGGCTAGTAAAATGCTTTAAGATTATCAGATGAAAAGTGCTGGGTAAATACAAAGAATTATCCCCGCCCCCCACCCCAATGCACATTTCAGATATGTGAATATTACACTAGTTAAAAACAATAAACTGTGGTGTGTTTCATGAATAACATTAGAGGCATAGATTGTGAATGAGCATCTAGGGCCCTGTCTATACTAGAAAAGGTTTACCAGTATAACTATACCAGTAAGCCCGCCTAGTGTAGACCCAGTTTATACCAGCAAAGAGTGCTTTTGCCAATATAACTCATGCTGGTACCTTAGGTGAAATAAGTCACGCCAGCAAAAAACCACAAATGCCTGTTTAATAGCATTTATGCTAGGGTTTATGCCAGCATAGCTATGTTGATTTAAAAAAAAAAATCACACCTCTAACCATTATAGCTATGCCAGTGTAGGTTTTAAGTGTAGATCATGCCTCAGTTGCTGTAATGACATTTACATAAGTACAACTTTTGTAGAAGGTCATAATTCTGGGGCCAAAGCAATTTATTCTTTATCAGTTTGTGCCTGTGTACTGATGGGCACATTAACTGAAGAGTCACTTTCCTTCTGTGATTCAGGAGTTGAATACACAGACCACAAGCCAGTGAATCACAGGTTCTCTGCCTGTGCACACAGTCGCACGTATCTTTCCTTCAGCACTTGCAAAATCTAAGGTCATGAGGTTCCAACTGAAAAGTTTAGGGGGGGAAAGTTTCTGTTCCTTGTTTGTGAATGTACTGAACTTTGCCACCCAACTTCTCTAGAAAACCAGACTTGTACTCTTGCTAGTTCAGTGGGAATGAAGACTTGCTTGTGTGAGGAATGCAACCCATATGACTTGTAGGGTACCCACTGCCTTGAACCTGGGACACACAAGGCTTGTGGGGAGAAAGGGAGTGAGAGGAAAGTCAGTCAAATGGTTAGGGCCCTAGCTTGGGACTTGGGAACGATGGGTTCATTTCTTTGCCCCAGGTCTCACAGAAAGTCTTTGTCAGGGCAAGTTACGTAGGGCTGAATTTGTAAAGATATTTAAGTGCCCAAAGACGCAAATAGGTACCTAGTGGGATTTTCAATAAGTGCTTAATCACCTGCCTCCCATTGTAATCATAGTCTTTCTGAACCTCAGCTCCCCATCTGTAAAATGGTGTTAATAATACTGCCTGAGCTCACAAGAGTGTTGCGAGGATAAAGATGGCAAGGCACTTGGGTAAGGGGGTCTTATAAGTACTTAAGAGAGAAAGTCGATCCAACAGCAGCATCCTATTTACCCTCTTTACTTTTTTTCATATAAGAATCTACATCACAATAACTCTTCCCCTTGCAAGAAATCGTGGATGCATCTGTTTAAGCAACCCATTGGTGCCACTCTGTGTCTCACAGTGTAGGGGGAACGTATATAATGAAGGTTGAATGAAAGCATTCATGAGGTACTTCCTCCATTGCTGCCTGTGCAAAGTTAGGGTTTGAGCTCTAGGCATGAGTTTATATCCACCCCTCAGGGCATCACAGAGTTAGCCTTACCTTTTGCATAACAAAATGCCTGACATCTGCAGACAGAGCTTACAAAGACATAAGAGTGTTAAGTTTGGGGACATCTTTCACAATGCTGCTGTTCTTGAAATTCACATCATTTGACCTTCTGAGGACAGTCTTTTTTTTTCTACATGCTTCCTGTTTCTTAAAAGTACACTGGATCTTGGGTAGAGGTGAAGAGAAGGGAAAGGAAATAGAAATAAAGGCTAATGACAGAAGGCTAATGAAGAAACTGGCACATTAATAGATCCATTAAAAACAATTTCATTTTTATGGAGGGATGAGAAATTGAGAACAAGTGAAGGAAACAAAATGGGGAGAATACGTAAGATAGCTTGGGACTGAGGGCACAATAGGATAGCACAACTTTCACCTCTAGGTCACTGCCCCGCAGTTCCAGTACATCATACCTACAGTAGGTAGGAAACAGAGGCCAGATGCTGCTGCTATGAAGACAGTGGCAAATCTCTCACTGAAAGTAAGATTCAGCCTATATCTTATCAGATGAGTGTCCGGTGGCCTATATGAAATGAGTTCAGTGGCTGTGGGCAAGTGTCCACCTGCAAAGAGCAGTTCTATAACTGCACCAATGAGCTAGTTGCACGAATTGTTGGCAATCTTGAGAGAGGCAAAGGGCATGAATGGACATGGAAAATGGGCTATCGGGAGAGGATCCCCTTCATGCTGATGCACATGGATTGAGCAATGTGGGGAATATTTTCCACTGCTGTTGTAGCAGGCTCTGTACCTGGCTCAATTCCCCTGTGCTTTGAATCCAGCATTTATCAAGGGCATTAAATTCATTTAAGGTGGGTGGAGAGAAGAGTAAGAAATGAAAATGAGGAACCTCTTAGTACAGTATGAGAAAAGAAGCATATTAACGATAATTGAAATTCACCTCCATGAGGGTAATGAATCATCAGAAACAACCAGAGGCAAACAAGGTTGTGAAACCTTGACCGGAATGTGTCACTGGCTGGTGGAATTTTTAGAAAGGCAGCAGTTTGGGCTCATCACTGTGGTTCGTGATTGCACACACCTGTTCAGCTCAGAGGTTTTGCAACAACAACAAAAAAAAAAAAAGAAAAAAAAAAAAAGGGAAGCTGAACTTGCTTCTTCTCCTGAGCGGTGCAAAAAAGCAGAAAACCACAGCTGTTCTAGCTGTTAACAGATATCAGCAGCATACCCCTTGTTACATAATTGAGGATAACGTTTTTGAAGCATATGGGTTGGAGGTATTATTATCTCATTAAAACTTTAGGTGGGAAACTATCTAGTATTTTCTCACACATTTCTGGGTTTGATATCTATAACAAATGTGTGTAATTAGGGCATACTATAAACAGTTTATTAAATAACAAATTAAGAAAAAGCCTGATGTATATAAAATTCCTTTGCCTTCCATCGTTCAGTGACAGATCAGCCACAAGATAAGTCGTGAAAGATTGCTTCCCGTTGACTTGATTAAGTTGCTTTGGGTAGCTTAAGTATGATTCAGGCTGAGGTTGTATTAGCTTGTATGTCATCTAAAAGAAAGTATCAAAAGTTTTCTTTTCCTGAGTTCCTGTTTCTTAATGAAGGAGCTAACAAGCTGTAGAAGACTAGATTGAAATCAAGAAATTGGCACAGCCTAGAGAGCTTCTGTGTATTGAAGTTGGGCAAGCAGATCATTTGGATAGATTCCTTCCGGCTGTAGATCTACTGATCTCAATGGAATTAATCCAGGATGAATTGGGCCCAGTAAAGGGAGGGTTTTTTTGTTTGTTTTTTGCCAAACAAATCTAAAAAATAACTTCAAAATTAACAAACAAGCTTCAATAAACAAACATAGTTGGTTAAGGACTGCAAGAGTTAGCAATCTCAGAGGGAGGGCTGTGGTCCCTTTTGCTGTAGGTCATTGGTTCAAGTTCAACCTAGATCAAAAGAAACAAAGTTGGAGTAACAGAATAGCCGAGAGAGTAGTTCAGTTTCTAGGCTTATTCAATGTGTGGTTTTCCTGCTGATCATTGAAACAAGGGTGCTAATTAACACTAAATGGGTGGACATATTGGTGATTTGAATCCTTGGCTGAAAAGAAATGTCCCGAGATCACCATTTCCCCTCTACTTCTGCCCCCCACAGGCTATCAAATTTAAGTGGCAACAAATTTGCCCCCTCTTATTTCTAGGGTTGGCTGGAATACAATCTTGTTTAAAACCAAACAAATACCTGTCCCCACCCTGCTTAAAAATAACAAAACTCGAGGTTTTGAAATTTTTCATTCTGACCTATGATGTGGGACCCTCAGATTGAAGCCTCTGCTCTGCCTGATTTGTAGCATGGACTCATCATTGAGCTATAGAACCCCAGTCTTTATCTGGTTTTAACGTTTTTGGACTAGAGAATTTTTGGTTTTTGGTTTTGATGAGTTCCACTTATTACTTACTGTGTTGATGCTGTACTAGCTGTAGAGTCATTTTAATGAATCACTATCAATGAAGAAATGGATAGGTCAAAAGATGAGGAATGGGTGGTGCACCCTTTTAGTCTGTGACCTAGTGATGAAAAGCTTCATCCTAGTTCCCATCTACTTCCTTGTCCAATCCACCAACAGCATCTGTTTATAAAAAATTATTTAAATTGTAGCTTCTGTTTCTGTGATGTTCCCAACAGAACATTGGATTCGGGACAAAACAGGACACAAATTAGACCAATTTGTATCAGAGAAGAAATATAAGGGGAGCAGCACATTCTTAGGCCTCCCACGCTTATAGGACTCACCTCAGAGTGCTAATGTAATCCTGAATCCAGGCTTCACCCCCTTTCTCAGAAGGCCTTCAGCACACATGGCACACTGTTTTTAAGTTTAGTTTAATTGTCTCTTTGCTTTCAATTTTACATGAATTTTAGTCTGTTTAATCTGTGTGTCATTGCTTGGTGTTAAGTGTCAAGGTGGCTATTGGCAGATACATTAGGTGCTACGTGAAGTTTAATCCTTGCTTATGAATACAATTTTCCTTAGGGTTTTTGGTGAATTTCAGGGCTCATGAATATGAGTGACCTTGAGCGAGACATGAGCTTTATCCAACATCTATAAAAATCAGTGTGAGTCTTGTTGTTGACTTGGACTCTGGATCCGTTCCGTAGTGCAGTCTTTCATTTCAGGATTTCGCCCTACCCCCATAGCTTTGGCAATGCAAATCAGTCCATTCTGAAGCACCACTGCTGTTCTTGCCTTGGTCCTCTTTGAGCAATGCGTCTGTTTATGATGGATATCACAGTGGTTTGGTGATGCAGACACAGTTTGAATGAACAAATTCATTTAATTAGCGATGGACCTAAAATAAAATCCAATATCCAAAGCTCCTTGAGGGAATTCCTGACCTCATTGAAGTACATATTAATGGGAGTTTTGCCTTAGCTGAGGCCAAGACTTCACCATCTGAACTTGAAGGATATTCAGGTTAGCCCTGATGTTTGAAGCCAGGACCTATCTAAGATAATTGGCCAACCCAAAACTGTGTGTTGTCTAATAAACTTTATTATAGATTTATTTGTTCAGCTATTCTTGCCCACTAGAGTAAGTTAGTGCAGTAACAGATTGGAAATTAATTTCCCCAGATTTTCAGTTTCTTGAATATTGTCAACCTCTTAACATCATTTAAACACTTCTTTGATTCAATCATATCCTCTTTACAAATATGATTTTGTCTGAAGGCTTTCTGCATTAGATGATTTTGCAAAACCAACTTTCTTTTTTGTTTTCACATTGTATTTGTAAATCATAATTGTGCTTTATATTGTTACCATACAAACTATTAAAAAGGTTTTGGTTTCAGAGAGAGATATATGGATATTGACTTAGCTGTGAACTTATGAATTATTCAGGTTACTCGCTTTCAGGAAATACCCTACTGTGGTCTAATGCAACTAATATTTGAACTGGATTCAAGATGCCCAGAAGAGAGGGTCCCTTCCCCAAACCTTGCAATTTTCAGGTCTATAACTTTGATGATGCAATTCAATATTACCTAGAAGTAAACCTGATCCTTGTATTTTAATATCAGTGCAAAGTAACATAATATATTTTATATACTATATAAAGCCAGCAGTAAAACAATTCTAGTGATGTGCTGAATACCTTGGCAGACTTCCTGGCATTTAGAACATCTGAGTATTTTAAGTTGTATGTGGCATTCGTTACCCTCAAATATTACAGAGCAATGAACAACTGACATGGTAGTTTTTTATTTAAGGGTGGCAGATACTTTATGAAATATTTGCTAAAGTCCTGATACCATGTGGATATTATGTGACTTTTGAACACTGGTTTGACACTGTGCCAGATGCCAGTTACACTAAATAACTGGGGAAAAAAAGATTCTTAGAACTGTCTGTCTAATAGTTCTGGATGTCTTGGGTGCTGATTTTATTTTTTAGACACTTTCCATAGAATCTCCAGAATTTGGCTTTTCCTCCCAGGATAATTCAAGTAATTTACAGGTATACGTGGGGTGGTGGTATTATTTTATTTTTATTATTGGCTAGCCACAAGTTTTTATGACATATGGTAGCAAGTACTTTGTGTATTTTAATCTTGGACTGTGTCTTAAACATTTTTTTTGGATATGATAGCCATATTAATGTGAGTAGTGGTTTTTTTAATCTGAATTTATTCTGGTAGATAGCAACAAAAGCTAATGGATGAGTGTCTGCAGCATCTAAGACAATGAATATTGTGGGTCTCTAGCTAACCAGATTATTTCAGGATAGTTAAGCACATCTATGGTTCCAGTACTTGTTTACTTTTACTACCATTCCTTCTAGGCTTTCCATGATTTCTTTTTATAGTATGAGAGTTTTGAAAGGGATGGAGCTTGATTAACTTGTTTTGCCAAGAACAAGTTCTAGCCACAAAATCAAATTAAGAAAAGTTATAGATCAATCAGCTTTTTCTATACTAAGGAAATCCCTCAATATTACACTCCCAACTTGTATTTGTGGTGGTATGGAAATGCTTGAAGCATTAGGGAGAAGTGTATATTGGTGTAAAATGGCATTTGTTCCTAGGAAAATATTCCTGTTCTTGTTAAAAGGAATATTATTAATTGTAGAAAAGACGTTACTCACTAACAAGGCTCAGTTAAAAAGAAATAGATGGTACTCTGGCAAGACTTTTGCTAGTCTTGTCAACTGTCCCAAATTCCCCATGAATTCTCTAATTTATGACCTCCTGTATACGTGTTAGATGGGTTTGCTTTGTTTTGTTTTTTTAAATCTCAGGCATCTAGAAGATCCTTCCATTCCTCTAGATGCCTGGAAAGTTTCAGAGGGTGGTAAAACTTCTTGGAATGGATACCTGTACCTCTACAGCTTTATTTTTATAAAGCGGCCAGTACTGCATAACAAGATCTGTGTCTTCAACTGAAGTTCTGTAACAGAATTAGAGAAGTTTTCAATCATTGTTGAAATAGAAAATCTGGTTCTTCAGCTTTTCTCAGAAGTAACATAGCTCTTCAGTAGAAGAGAAAGCTAAAGGACTTGCAGTCCATATACATTAATATTAGCAGACATATATAATGGATATTTCTGTATTATGCATATTTCAATATGGTTTTACCTCAATTTGTTTCCACTCAAAATCTGTGTGCTGGTGAGAAGGTGTTCCAGTGGTTAGAGCCAATAGGCAGGGACTCAGAAAACCATAGTTCTCTCCTCAGCTCTTGTCACATACTTGTGTTAAATTTTGGCAAGTTTCTTAAGGCTACATTTTCAAAAATATCAGATATTTTTGAGCACCCAACTTGACATTTACTAATAGCCTGATATTCTGAGATGATGAATGCCTAAATCTCCACTGGAGTTAATGGGAGTGGGAGGAGCTCATAACTGATTAAAATTATCCTATAGGTGTCTAAAGTTAGGTATCCAAAATTGAAAGAAAATTTCTGCCCCTTTCCTAGCCTGTAAAAGGGGAAAGTATAAAACCCACTTTTGCAATTCTCAGTTAAAAGGCACCATATAACTGCACAATATTTGCAAACTGGCTTTTCAGATCCTAAAATTTCAGGGCTGAGACCCCTCCAGTGATACCATTATCTGTTTAATCATGGTATATCCCCTCAGTATTGTACTGACTGACATATTTGTGCGTAAAACCAAAATATACTTGCACATTTCACTCCAATTGAAAATTGGATACGAATTTTACAGCTATTCACGATATCCATTTATAGAAAAGTCCTTTTAACTCACGAGTTTGAGTCAAAATCCGCACAAACCATACTTTTGTTTGACTCCAAAATGTGAGTGCCAAATGACTATTGCACTATGCGGCTGAACACTGCTGCAACTGTGTAGCCACTGTTTCTCTACTGGGAGAATTGTTTCAAGAGATAAACCATCTGGCCTGAAACATAGCCCCCTTTGAAAATATATATCCCATTAGGTTAGCTTTAAAACAATGTAGGCAACTATGCTGGAGAAGATGGTTAATGGTATTCAGTGGCAGACACTATCTCGTACATATTTCTCTTAAATGGGGTGTGTCTGTCTGCAGTGTGGGGAGACAGTAACTTAGTACATTTTATTTGTCTGAAGTCTATTTGTTAATGGTTTGTAAGAGAAATAATTGTAAACTAGGGTTACAGTTGGGGTCCAATCCTCATACAAAGAATTCAAGTGAATTATTCCATTCACTTCAATGGGTGCAGAATTGGGTTTTCAATGAAAATTAAGAACCAGATTCTCCCCCTATGTTTTGGCCACTTTGTACTGCTCGACTCCAGGTGTTGGAGTCAAGTTTGGGGCCAGATGAAGAGTGCCTACATTTTGTCAGTTCTCAACGGGCATATAGGCCTTTGGGGACCATATCGAGCCGTTGTAAGTTAGAGCAGCCAATAGGGTGCTCTTAATTCTGCTGTGTCCAAGTCGGCCTAAATATTAGATGGCTATAATTGGCTTCCTGACCAGGCCCTGCACTTTCCTCCTATACTGAATGGATACTGGCACAATGGAGATTTGGGCTATATTGTTTAGTGAGCAGATTGATTATTAGGATCCTTAACATACATAATCAATCCCTCTTCTTTCTCTTATGAAAAAGGACAAGCAGCTGGATTAGCTACTAATGTTTTAATTGGTTGTGCTAATTTGGCTGCGTTACCATGTCATAAAAAGTTTCTTCATTGTAGGAAAACCTACCACATGAATTGTACATTGTGATTTGCTTTTTTTAAAGTATTAACTGGGCTACCACCCTGATCTTGCCTACAGTCAATACTCAAAATTTCTGTTGATTACAAAATCCTGTTGATTGCGTGTGGAGTGATTGAAGGAATGTTCGTAGTCCAGATGAAGGAACAGAGGGCCTGATTCTCCTCTTAATGTCAACAGAGTGACTTCTGATTTACAGCAGCGATAGGAGAATCGGGCTCACCTTTGCTCTTGATTGGTACCCATAGAGATAGCTACTTATGCTGTTTAAGAAAAATAAAAGGTTAATAGGCAGTAATTTCCCTCTAAAAAAACAGTGAACCAAATGACTGATTGTGCAAAGGTTGCTAAATGCAAATTTAGTGATTTAATTAGTTCTGTGCTATTTTCCATTTTTTAAAAGCACAGGATTTTTGTTTTGCTATTTGCCATTTTTGAGTGAAGGATGCAGGTGATCATGATTTAGCATTTAACACGCTGGTAAACACCATGATGATAGTTCAGCTATATCTTCTGAATTAAATGGTAATAAATAAGGCACTATGTCTGGTGTGAAAGTAAAGTTTTTATTCTCAGCTGTGCTTGGTAAGAAGAATATTATTTTGACAAGTTTATTTGGTTATGATGAGCAGCTCAGAAGGAAGAATAAATATTTGTTTTCTCTGAGAATTTTAACTACACCCAGCTAGTGAAATATAGAAGGTAACCGTTTTATTTTAAGTAAACATTCTAGGGAGGTTGCTGCTGCTCAAGAAGTACACCTGATTAATTTAAAAGTAGCACTGTGTATATTATTTACCAAATCAATTCTAAAAAGCAATTGCTAATGCAAAAAATGCAGATAATTCTGTTTAGGTGGGAGATATGCCTGATTTACAGGGCAGGTAAGGTAGATTAATAACAGACCACTCATAAGAAGGTTTCAGATCTTACTGTCAGAGAGTAATAATTAATGATCAAATGTTAATGGAGATGCTGGGCTGTTGATGCCATTAATTCAGCTCAGTGGAGCCAGTCCTGCCCAGGACCTGCCACAGCTGTCACTGCATCCGCTTAATTATTCCAGTGCCTTCAGGCTCTTTTTCCTTTTTTCCTACTAACTGCAGGACAGTATGTTTTCACTGAAGCAGAATTATGAAGAATGCCCTGCTTCCTGGGCATTGCCAGGCCAGCTCCATGTGAAAACCCAAAGGCAACAAAGAAGATGATGATAAAGTTTAAACATCCCCCTCCTCCCCAAATCCAGTTTTTATACAGTGCTGAATAAAAGGGGACATTTAAAAATGTCTCTGTAAAGAATAATTCAGAACACTCCGATTGTACTAATAGAGGAGTGGCTGGATGTTAAGCATTTCTGAAAATCTTTACAACCTATGAATATATGGTTCTAGATAACTAACACTGGGTTCTCTTAACTATCACTGAAAGTACAGTGCTTTCTCCTCCTCCCCAGTTGGAGCGAAATATTAAATAGGAGCAAGGGGACTAGCAGCCAGTAACATACAATACAGTGTAAAGAGAGGAAATCTGCACGTTGTCCTCATTGGGCAAAATGAGGCAAAGAACAAAACCATAATCTGTGAAATGCCACTGCTGTTACAATTCAGCTGTAAGAGAATGAGTTTGCCTGCTGTTTTTTTTCAAATCCTTCCCCCTTTTTCCTGCCTCTCTGGGTCCCTTTCATATGGTACATTGCTATACTTCTAAGGAAAACCTTCCCTCTTTCTTTTCAAATAATATTTGAGGATATTCTCCCCCTCCCCTTTTAAGAGAGATGATTACTTATTCATTCATCCCTCCTTCCTTTTAAAAAAATAGTCCTTTTTTGTTTAATTTCCAGTTCTGATGAGTGTTACATTTTTAAATCAGTCCAATATGTCTTGAGCTGCTATGCTGGAATGCTGCTTGACTCACTTCCAAACTGAAGTGCTTAAAAAAAATGTGAAGCACTACAACAATTTTAAATCACTCTATACACTACACATGGTGATTTAAAATAATTGAAGCTCTTCAAATTTTTATATGCCCTTGAATTTGGAAGTGATCAAGGTTCTGAGCATGTGCAGTACACAATGATTTAAAATTATTAGAGTTCTTCAAATTTATCCTAAGTGTTTCAGCTTCAAAGTTAGGGAATCTGGACTTCAGCAGTGCAAAATGATTTAAAATTATCAGAGCACTGCAAATGTTTTATAGATGCTTTAATTTAGAATTGATCTTAGTTCTGGACTATAGCAATGTATAGCATATCACTTTAAAATCATTGAAGCAGTTTCATATTTTCCAAACTGGTTTTCTTGAAGTCAAACGTTTAATAATTTTAAAACACATTTTGCTGCAAATGGCACTATTTTAATTGAATATTTTGCACTTTGAAGTGATAACTGAAACTATTGCAGTTTGGTTGCAATCTGCTCTGTGATTTTAAGGATCAGACTTTCGTATGTGGATGCTTATGGCTACATCTTTAAAATGTATAACTGTCCATTGTATACACTGTGCAAATCTTGCATTTGAAGGCCTGATGCTGCCTCCATTCCTCTACAAAACTCTTTTTGAGTATAACCAATAAGGAGTGCAGTTCAATCCCTTCATGCACTAATGAGGTAATAACATGTGCAAATGGGTAGTAGACATAATTGCCCAGTTTGTGTGTGCATATATCCATTTTCTGGCACTAATTTACAGGGACAACTGGGGTATCTTTCTTTGAGAATTCTCCTTTAAATATTTTAAATCTCTCTAAACAAATAATAAAAAACCCTTAATCTTTTTTTAAAAAACATACAAACTATAATGCAAATATTACAAATGTACAAATATTAACTTTTTTTACTAAGAACTCAGTCCTGCAAACACTTACATATAGTATATTAATAGTCCTGTTGAATAGTTTTATTGAGCTTAGCGAGCATTCTTAAAGCATTTGCAGGATCAGAGCCAAGGTTGATACTCAGAAATAGTGTAATTTTACTTATTTATTTATTTTAAATATCAAGCCATCTTCCTGAATATATCTGAAGCTGGAGGCCTGTGGTTTGGCTAAATTCTCAGAATGAATATTTTTCTACTAATTTGGTTGAGGGATACCTACTTGTTTTTTAATAGCTGTCTTGTGGTAGTGTGTGGTAGCCTCAATCAAGGACCAGATTTCTGTTGTTGCTACATACCTTTATTGACATATTTTATATGACTTTGTTTCATGACTCTCTTTTCTCCCCCTCCCACCTCATCGCTGTAATATCTGAACACCTCCGTGAAGGGGTGTCTACCCCACACAGGTAAATAGAAGGTTAGTAGGAGTTAAAGAGCTCAATTAACCTATTTGGCTGCACCTGAAGGATGGGCCAGCCCTAATTAAAGATGTAGTCCAGCTGGGGAGGAGCTGCATTGTGGTTATAAAGAGAGGACGTTTGGAACAGAAGGAAAGATAAGAATTCTTCAGTCACTCTCTTGATAGGCAACAGGAAGGCTCCTGCAGGCAAGGAGGAAGCCTAAGGAGGGAAGACATTGGAAGACATAGGATTGGAGGGAATACCTGTGGATGACCTTGACACAAGGGCAAGATCTGGACCTCTGAGGAGAACTCCTGGAAGATGTTGTTTGTTATAAAGGGCCTGAAGAAAGGCTAATGGTAGGAAGGAGTCCAGGTAAGCAGAGAGAAAGTGTCTGAAGGAGCAGACCTAGTTGCTTAGCCCAGAGTCCCCTGGGCTTAAACTCAGAGCAGTGGGTGGGCCTGGGTTTCCCTCTAAGTGCCTAATGAAGGAGCATAGAATCATAGAACTGGAAGGGACGTTGAGAGGTCATCTAGTCCAGTCCTCATAGACATCTGATATAGGGGCTATTAAGCACAGAGTGAGGCAGAAAACTGAGTCTCAAGGACAGACAGGGGAAATATCAAGAAGACAGCAGATGTGGGATTCTTACTATGGAGAGCCTGAGACAGGGTTAGATAAAGTACTAACAGATGAGTAGGACTAGAAGTACAGAAGCTGAGATTTCGTAGTGTGGTCTATGTTTGAAGATCCTGTGAAAGGACCTATGGGTCTTCGTAACCACCATGAAGAGGGGCTGAAGATATTGGAACTTTGGGTACCCTGGAAGGGGTGGAACTAAATTGTGACTTGAATGGAGGGCCAAGTCATGCGAAGAGGTAGATACCACAAGACTGGAGTGACCATAAGAAGGGAGCGGTAGAGAAGACAGAGCTACTATGCCACTCGTAAGAACAACCATACTGGGTCATACCAAAGGTCCCTCTAGCCCAGTATCCTGTCTTTTGACAGTGGCCAATGCCAGGTGCCCCAGAGGGAATGAACAGAATAGGTAATCATCAACTGACCCATTCTGTTGCCCATTCCCACCTTTGGCAAACAGAAGCTAGGGACACCATTCCTGTCCAATCTGGCCTCCCACTCCCAGGCACAAGAGGGCACTTCATAATGAATCCACCATTCCACAGCCTCATATACATTGACATTTTCTCAGTCTCGTATTTGAGATTTCTGTAGATGGACAATTGAGGAAAGGCCATATATTTAAGTGTCCATTACTTTTAAGTGCTGCTGGCTTTGGCCACTCATCTTGAGTGATGGAGGATCTTATTTTCATGGATTCTCAAAGCCTCCATTTTGTAGTGATCTCTCCTGGAGTTGTAGGTACTCCACACCTTTGAATTTATGGAACTAGGTTACTCTAGCTACAGACAAAACAGTGGACACTGGGGCGGCTCCAGGCACCAGCGCTCCAAGCACGTGCCTGGGGCGGCAAGCCGTGGGGGGGTGCTCTGCCAGTCACCGCTAGGGCGGCAGGCATGGTGCCTTCGGTGGACCGCCCGCAGGTGTGCCTGTGGAGGGTCTGCTGGTCCCGCAGCTTCAGCAGACCTCCCGCAGGCATGCCTGCAGAAGGTCTACCGAATCCATGGGACCTGCAGACCCTCCGTGCTTGGGGCGGCAAAATGTCTAGAGCCGCCCCTGAGTGGACACGTGAAAATGTTACTCTAAGTGCCTTGCCCAAAGTAAAGGAAAACTATGGCAGAGCTGGGAATAGATTCCAAGTCCTGAGCCTTAGTTAATCTTTCTAATCCTGAAAGGTTCTAGAGCTGGGGCTCCAGTCCAAACCCAGAAGTCTACATAGCAATGAAACAACCCTGCAGTCTGAGCTCCATGTGCCTGAGTCAACTGGCTTGGGCCTGATGCCACTTTTTCTTTGCTGTGTAGACATACCCTGAAAATGCCCAGCATGCAATAGACTGAGCCTGCCCAGGTTTCTGAAAACATCTGAGTTCAGTGCTTGTGCAGTTCATAAAAATGCTGTGACTTTACTTCAGCTATATGCCTCCTAAGGGCTCACTAAACATTACACATCCCACTCAGCACCTTTGCAAGCCATCTGAATATCATCTGACTTGATTTAAAACTTTGGTCACTAAGGTGAAATTCCAACATTTTTCCCCACTCTTCTTTCTCAGCAAATATTTTCATTCTGATAAAAATTGGGATCAATTGGCTGAAGATTAGCTTGTTATTTTCTGTGTGGAGAACAAGTGCTTGAATTGGAAACACTCTGGCACATAGAAACGATCTGACCTATGCTTTGTTTCTCTGACTTTCCAAGTTACTGTTTGAGTAGAAATTTAACAGGGTTAGGAATAAAAGATTCTAATAATAGCAAGCATTCTACATTTAGGATTATGATGGAGCATATCATCATTAACCCTTAGCCCCAGGACTTGTTTTAACACCATTAACAACATGACCTAGAGCTCAACACCAGCCAATAGTCTATGCTTAGTGTAAAACTTGACTTTTATCTCAATAATAATAAAAAGTTTGACCTTTTTGTTTGTCTGTGTTAATTTTTCTGAAGGCCCTTTTGTTTTGACATTGCTGTTTCAATACTGGAACCAGGAACAACGGTCATCATTTTCTAATCGGGGGTGGGGTGAAAGGCACAAATATTAGTGTGGCACCTTTCTCCCACAGGTATTCAATTCACATTGACTTTCAAAGTGCCTCTTTGTGTTTTGAAAATCTGTCCCTGGATGTCTGAAACCACGCTTTGATGCCTAACTAAATGGTCAGATTTTTAGAGGTGCTGTGCACTTGCAGTTCCCATAGGTTCTCAACAGCTGAGAGAGTAAGGCCAGCTAGGCCTAAATATGACTTTAGGAACTGAACTCTGGGCTCCATTTTGGCCAGTGTGCTTTTCTACCTACTTTTGTTTTTGTCTTTTTAAGAAAGTTTACCAGTCTGTTACTTCTACAGATTTGGAGTAAATCTAGTTTTGTGAAATAAATTCAGTGCTTTTTCATTCTCTTGCGTGTGTTTGGGGAGATGTGTAGGGGGCATATCTGACAGTGTTAAAAACCAACAGATGCCTTGGTACAGTTCTACAAAATTGAAAACCTCCGCTAAAAAGTCACTCAAAGTTGAAACTGTAGAATGGAGCTGTAATGGAAGAGTTTTAGAGGAACAATTATACAGTACGTGCTTTAAATGGCTATCATTATTGTAAGCACTTTCATTCTCAAAATTTAAGGGGGGGGAACTTCATTTTTATCACTTTCTTAGGATTTCTTCATATTGTTGAACATAATAATAGTTTAATGCAAAAGATACTAGAGAGAATACAAGTGTCTTTAAACACTGACCTGGTTGGATTACTAAATTCCTCACTCTTACAAAAAGTGTCATTGTCAGTATCTTGATCTTGCATCTCACCTGAAACATGGCACCTTGGGGCAACACAGAACCCTCTACCACTATATGCTGGGATATAATGGCTGAGAGATAGGAGTGAAACGTACGTGAGTTATATATCTATCATCAGATATCTGTCAATTTTATCTCTCAAATTCAGATTCTCAGGTGGTGTAAATGAGCCAATGAAACTATATTGATTTACACTATCAAAGAATTTAGCTCTGTTTAATGACCTTCTGTTATCCTTAAGGAATTGCTGCCAAGACCATTTATTTGTTAGAATTTGAAATTACTGACTGATTATATTAATTTTCTTCTGTTATGTGTCAGTGCTGTTATGGTGCTGGGTGGTAACCCTGTTGCACTGTGGTTCTGTCAGGGCACCTAAAGCTGTGGCTACCTTATACTTTTTAATATATACTTTGTCTATGAATGCTGCATAAAGAATTTTAAGATGCCAGAGAGTTTTGCAAGCATCCCGCACGTTTTTCCTGGTAGTCTCAGCGATCACACAAACGTAGTCATTCCCTCTGAAAAAAAATAAATAGTCAGTTATGCTGTCCGGTATTCCCATCTGATCATGGCAGTGAGTCACATAATTCAGCCAGAACCAATGTAGTATAATTTGGTGACTAATATTAAAACGAGCTCTGCATTTACCCAAACAACCAAAAAAATTGCAACAAATCTTTAGAAAACCTCTTAACGACAAAATATATTTCCCTTGAGACAAAATGATATTTTATAAAAAACTTACTTCCCATTTTGCAAAATTTAAAATAGAACATTTAAAAATGAAAATTTGCATGAAAAAAAATTCTAAAACACCTACTTGACCTTATTATAAGGTACTGCCAAGCACCACTATAATAAAGCATCATCGACGGTGGGTAAATTACACAGATACTAAGCATGGTAATACATGCAATATAACTCAATAGAAGGCTGAATGATATGAAGCAATTTCCTTGGTTTTGAGACCGCCCAGATGAGGGTGTCTTTTATCACCACACAAACTATATAACTAATGTCTCCCTTTAAATGTTATACGGATAACGATAAAGACAGTTCACCCTAATGTGACACTTCTTTCATACAAAATTTACGACAGTCAAACTGAAAATGCAAGGTCTGTTACTGCTTCATATATAAAAAAAATGTACCCATACTTTTTCAAACCACATAATTGGAATGGTCAAGAATGATCCTTTCACTTGAAAATAAATCATATGAAATCTTGTGTAGACAGAAATACCATATATTGGAAATAATAAGGTTTGTCAACTTTTAATACAACAGCTTAATTTAAGGATTTCAGAGTTAACATACCCGATTGTGAAAGTTTCCTCCTTCTGCTTTGGTGGGGTCTGTGCTTATTGGCGGAATTTGCTCACGCTCAGTGATCCCCCTCTGGTGAGAAACCCACAGTCTGGCTCACACTCCTCCTGTGTCGATCAGGGTTGCGAGGTTTTGGGGGGAACCCAGGGCCTGCCCTCTACTCCGGGTCAGACCAGTGGTCCCAGTGGATGCAGCTGTCTATAGTGCTTTCCTGTAACAGCTGCATGACAGCTACAACTCCATGGACTACTTCCCCATGGCCTCCTCCAAATCACCTTCCTTTATTCCTCACTACAGGACCTTTCCTCCTGGTGTCTGATTAAGCTGATTGTCTGATAATTCCCAATTCTCCAGCTAAGCACACCTCTAGTCTCAGGCTCCTTGTGCCTCTTGCTCCCAGCTTCCTCACATCGTGCGTTACCTCTCCTCTTGGCTTCTCCCCGCCTGGACTGCGTGAGCTCCTTTTTAAACCCAGGTGCCGCTGATTAGCCTGCCTTGATGCGCTGCAGGTGTCTCTAATCCCAATTGTAAGCTTATCCTCCACTTGCCTTCTAGAAAGATCTTAATTGCGCCCCAGGTGCCAGGATAACCTGAGCAAACTGCCATTATTACCACGGTTACTATGGATTTGTAGCCTGGGGCTAACATACCTGTTTCCTCAGTAGTTTACTGTATCCATCCTGGCCTTGCCCCATCACACCATGCTGGATCACTTGTATGCTGTGCGTCATCTATCACGTTTGGAATTGCTCCTAAAAATCTATAGTTTTAATGTGTTACATAATGAACCAGGGATTTCTATTTTTTTTTTTTTAAAGCTGTGGGTCGCACGGCGTGCACATCCATCCAGGGTTGCGGGCACACTTCCGCGTGCTCTTTACCCATTCGCAACCCAGACTTAGGTGCTTTAGAAAAGAAAGTGGTCCTCGTCGGGGACGTTCCAGCACTTGATTATAACAGTCGCTGTTTTGCAGTGCTGGGGTTGTTGTGTGGAACGGTGCCGTTCCCGGTGCTTATGCCTGCTTCGGATAGCGCTTGTTGCCCAATGCCTTTAAGCCCCTGCGCAAAGGTCCGGTTTTCTACTGTATTTTTCTGACTCTTTCTTCTCGTTTTTCCTTGCACATTGCTCTTTTTCTTGGGCTCCCTGGTGGCTCGTTGCCGTTCAAGCCTTTTCGAGGTTCACTTCTGTCAGGTCTCCTCCTCACCAGATTAACACTGTCTTTCTCGTATCTTTTGTGCTACCTTTTTCTTCAGGCTTTTCTTTCCTCGCACAGCGCCTCTTTTTGTAGGTGTTGATTTGACGGGCACTCGCCATCGTCATGCGCTGGAGGCTACGGCCTTGGGCAGTGCGGGTTTTCTCTGCGAACCCGATCCATACACCATCTGCATATCTAAGGCTTAGCATCCTGCTACTCCACCTTTCACCATGGGATCCCACGATGATGCATGTATTCCTCACCTCCTGTCCCTTTTCGTGCCCTCATCCACCTTGCGTTACTCCTCTGCCAGTCCTCCCTCGTCCCCGTTGCTACCTCTTTCGTCAATTCCTTCCTCTCCTCTCTTCATTGCGATCGTCCTTTGCACTCCCTCCCAGGCCTGCATCCCTCCCCAGCTCCTACTCCTCAACTGAGCCACCGTATCGACCCCCCGCTCCTCTTTCTCCCGCCGCAGGTGCTTGACGCTCAGGCATATTTTTGTGCCAGGTTTTCATATGCGTCTGACTGTGGACAATTTCCGTATGTGGACCTATGTTTGGATTGCTTGCTGCACTGATCTTTTGGCTGTGTTGGCGTCAGTCTCATGTTTTTTGGGGCAAGGAGCCAATGCTTTGTTATCTTGTTGTGGTGAAACTACGGGAGCCTGTTGGCTTGGAGACGAACTGGGGATTTACCCTCCTTCCATGCCTTGTGGCGGGGAGGGTTCCGCAAGTGGGCTGGGGCCTGCGTTCTCAACTACCACAATTTCGGGGTTCCCACTTTAGGCCCGGATGGTGTCCAGGGATGCAGTGCAGTCTCAGAGACGTGCGGTCCGGTCCGTTCTTCTTTTCCCTTTTCACGCAGGCTGGAGTGAGTCTACCGGACGGCTTGGGCTTGCCCTGATCAGGACCAGTGGCGTTGGGATGCCGCGAGGGGTGGTCTGTTAAAGGCTTTTGGGGTTGCTGCTTACGCCCTGTAGGGGGACGGATCATGCGCGGGCAGCTTTTTGGGGGTGGTCTTTCTCCTGGTTTAGCTTTTGTGTTGGGGCTTGTGCATGCGTGCTCACTGGGCTTTTCTTTGCTGTACCCTATGCTGCAGCGTGCTTATTGTGCTATGCTGTGGTGTCTGGCTGCGCTGCTGCTTGGCTCATGGGTTGGTTGTGGGCTGCAAGCCTGAGAGCCGTTTGGGTCGCCTGAGGGCTTGGAGCACGTTCACCCTTGTCGGTTCGGCCGGCTGGGTTCGCCAGTGTTATGTTATTTATTCAACTGCAGAACAAGCGGCAAGACTGTCCTGAGCACCGGGTTTGAGCGCCTGTGCTGGGGTGTTTTGACCGTGTATGCCTCTCTGCTTACATACTGGCACTTCTGTACTTGCCCATGCAGCTGGCGCGGTTATTCTGGGTCGCGTCCGGGTCCGCGGCATCACATGTCCGGGCTGGGGTCATTCCACCTATTGAGTTAATTGCATGTATTACCCATGCATAGTATCGTGTAATTTACCCATCCGTCGATGATGCTTATTATATGGTGCTTGGCCAGTACTGTTATACATAAGGTCAAGTAGGTGTTTTAGAATTTTATGGCAAAAATTTTCATTTTTAATGTTCTATTCCTCTACAATTTTGCAAAATGGGAAGTAAGTTTATCTTATACATATCATTTTCTCAAGGGAAAATATAATTTGTCGTTAAGAGGTTTCTAAAGATTTGTTGCAATTTTTTTTGGGTGTTTGGTAAATGCAGAGTCGTTTTAATATAGTCACGCATTAACTACATTGGTTCTGCTGAATTTGTGACTCACTGCATGATCAGATGGGAAAATACCGGACAGCCATACTGACTATTTATTTTTTTCAGAGGGAATGACTACGTTTGTGTGATCGCGAGGACACCAGGAAAACGGCTTGGGGCCACAGAGAACTCTGGGTAATCCTTTTAACGCAGACTGTGAACAAGGCTATGGGAGGAAATGATTTTATTGCTTTCCTTCAGGCATCATCAAATGGGCCACGTCGCTTTCAACGTGCGCAGAAAAATCTGCCAGCTAGCCTCTTTTGTCCAATGGCTTTGGGGACCCATTGACCTCTACCTTGATGGTATACATGAGTGGGGAAATCTGGGACACAGATAACAGCCACTTCTGGAATGGCTAGCGCACCATATGCATTTTGGCCAACTGATACCCATTTGACTGGTCTTCTTTGCGTGTTTATATGAAATAGTGTGTTTGCTTTTTCATTTCCGAATTTTCATATGTAAAAATGCCAAAAGGTTTTGCGCCACTTGAACTTCCAGGTAAAATTTCAATAACAAACTCTAATTCAAAAAGGGTTGATTCCTGGACTGCAAGCTGATTATATAAAAAAAGGACAATGGCACCCAAAATTTCATAAAGGGACTTGCGTGAAGATGAAATCTGGGAAACAAAGTGACTATTTTAACCAACCACGGGCAATCACTCCATAGTTGAAAATTTGAATTTGTATGTTCATTGGCCAATATTTGAATAATTTTTATTAGACTTTACTTCACAGTAAGGTTATTATTAACAACTATGCCATTACTCATACATTCAGATATTTACTTCTGGCTAAATTTGCAAACAAATCCAGCCAAGACCATTTATATAGACATCATCAGCACACAAACCAAGTAAGTTTAGGAGAATTAAAATAATTTAATACTGGAGAAAAAATTAAAACAGTTTTTAAAACAGCCATTTGCCTTATTTATTTTAATCTATCATAAAATGATCTAATGATGCTGGGTTATTGGAAATGTAAAAACTGCTACAAAATGACTGCATTGTAACACTAGCAGCTTTGCATAAGTAGTTGAATACGTTTAAAAAATGTAAAGGCAAATTGTTTGACAGATTACATCTGCTCTACAGCCCCTACAAGGTAAAGTAGTCCTCACTGCAAGTGTTTTTCAAACTACAAACTCAAGTCAAGTATACCATCTTCTGGATTATACTTGCGTGTTTAACATTCATGCAGTGTGTGTGTGTTACAAATCCAGATATCAAAACATCTAGTAGA
>NC_133778.1:56960530-56975478 GCF_003597395.2 Chelonoidis abingdonii | reverse complement strand
GGATGCTTGCAAAACTCTCTGGGCAATCTTTAAAATTCTTATGCACATTCATAGACCAAAGTACTATATTAAAAAGTATAAGATAGCCACAGCTTCTAGGCTGCCCGACAGAACCACAGTGCAACAGGGTACCACCCAGCACCCTAACAGCACTTGACACAAAACAGAAGAAAAAATAATCAGTCAGTAATTTCACAATTCTAACAAATTAAACTCGTCTTGGCAGCAATTCCTTAAGGATAACAGAAAGGTCATTAAAACAGAGCTAAATCTTTGATAGGTAAATTCAATATTAGTTTCATTTGGGCTCATTTTGACACCACCTGAGAATCTGAATTTGAGAGATAAAATTGACAGATATCTGACTGTTAGATATATAACTCACGTACGTTTCACTCCTGATCTCTCAGCATTTATATCCCAGCATATAGTGCGTAGAGGGTTCTGTGTGCCCAAGGTGCCATGTTTCAGGTGAGATGCCAAATCAAATACTGAAATGACACTTTTTGTAAGATGAGGAATTTAGTAATACCAACCAGGTCAGTGTTTAAAGACCACTTGTATTTCTCTCTAGTATCTTTTGCAGTTAAACTATTATTTATGCTTCAACAATATGAAGAATCCTTAAAGAAAGTGATAAAAATCGAAGTTCCCCCCCCCTTAAATTTTGAGAATTGAAAGTGCTTACAATAATGATACCATTTTAAAGCACGTACTGTATAATTTTCCTCTAAAACTCTTCCATTTACAGCTCCATTCTACAGTTTCAACTTTGAGTGACTTTTTTAGCGGAGGTTTTCAATTTTTGTAGAACTTGCTACCAAGGCAATCTGTTTGGTTTTTAAAGCACTGTCAGATCATGCCCCCTACAACATCATCCCCAAACAACGCAAGAGAATGGAAAAAGCACTGAATTTATTTTTCACAAAACTAGATTTACTCCAAATCTGTAGAAGTAACAAGATGGTAAACTTTCATTAAAAAGACGAAAAAACAAAGTAGGTAGAAAAGCACACTGAGCCCAAAATGGAGCCAGAGGTCAGGTTCCTAAAGTCATATGTTAGGCCTAGTGGCCTTACTGCCTCTCAGGCTGTTTGAGAACCTATGGGACGCAAGTGCACAGCACCTCTAAAAATCTGAACCATTTAGTAGCTCCAAAGCGTTGGTTTCAGACATCCAGGGACAGATTTTCAAAACACAAAGAGGCACTTTGAAAGTCAATGTGAATTGAATACCTGTGGAGAAGGTGCCACACTAATATTTTGTGCCTTTCACCCCACCCCCGATTAGAAAACTGATGACCGTTGTTCTGGTTCCAGTATGAAACAGCAATGTCAAAAACAACAGGGCCTTCAGAAAAATTAACACAGACAAAACACAAAAAGGTCAAAACTTTTTATTATTATTGAGATAAAAGTCAATTCTTTACACTAATCATAGACTATTGGTGTGTTGGAGCTCTACGGTCATGTTGTTAGATGGTGTTAAACAAGTCTGGGGCCTAAGGGTTAATGATGATATGCTCCATCATTAATCCTAAATGGTAGATGCTTGCTATTATTAGATCTTTTTATTTCCTAATCCCTGTAAATTTCTACCAAACAGTAATTGGAAGTCAGAGAAACAAAGCCACAAGCGTCAGATCATCTCTCTCCTTTGAATATGAAATTATACACTTTTAAGCCCTGATCCTCCCATTTGTCCACAATTGGGTTCCCTGTGCCCATACTTAGCTCCACAGACTATAATGGGATTAGGAATCCTTCCACATATGCCAGATTGCTAGTCCAGGTTCTTGGACTCCTGTTAATTTTATGTAAGTATAATGGCAGCTTTTAAAATAAACAATCCCTTTAGAAATTCAACAAGTATTAGATACTGAATCTATCACAGTCAGTAAATGTAGGGAAACTCATGGATAAAGCCAACAGCTTCTTCAATCATCCCATTATACTTTGTGTGCCGCAGATATTTCTTTAAGCTGTTATGTACTATATGTTCTGGAGTTAAGTGGGTGCTGTGGGATGATGTTTCAGCCTTTGATTGTCTGTGCTTAGTTGATTTCTCTCACGTAAATGTTACATAAATGCAGTTTAGGTGTGTTAATATTACATAATGTTGGGATGGTTGTGGTCACTTTATCACTCAAAATCCCATTTAAAGATTGCAGAACCTGCTTTTTATTCAATGTTATGGAATTACCTGTTTTAACATGTTCAACTGAATTATTAATTTTCTGTCTTGTGAAGTACTAGACTCATGGCTTTTGCTGTAAGTGAAAATGCATGCAATGTAAAAATATGCTGGCAAACAGTTGTAAGAAAACATCATTAAGTTTGGGCATTACATGGTTTCCTGTGAGGCAGACTGACAAGTTTCCTAAAACAGGATCTGCTGTCACTTTCACAGGGTTTATCAAAATAGAATTTACAGAAAGTTGCATGTTCTAAAATTTAGTTGACAGATGAGAAATTTATGTTGAATAATTTATATATAAGAAATGCTCTGAAGGTCAAAAAAATTGTGCACAGACCTATCTGTAGAAATTATTTAACATGAGCATGGGCCATTAACACTGGTTAGAATTACCTTTGCTAATAGCTACAGGCCCAGTGATCATCACTTGTTTCTTTTAGGAAGTAATGGGTTCAATTTACTCTACCTCACCTTATGGCAGCAATGACTGAAAAATGTGCGGTGAATGGTCTCCCTTTTGTGGGGGCGGTGAGGAAATCCTATTGGTCCAATTTTTCTGCAGACCTTTTCAATGTGCTCTGTACTGTAGTTTTATGGCTTTTCAGTTTGAAGTAACCAAAAAAAAAAAAAAAACCCAAAACAAACCACCCCAATATACAAAGAACAAATGAACACACACACTGTAATTAACATCCTTTATAGGCAATCTTGAATTGTTATCTTAAAACAAACAAGTACAATTTGTATGCCCTTCATAACATGCCTCCTCAAACTAGGGAAATAATCCATTCCTGTGCAGAGTGTGAGATGATACAGTTGATCACTGTTAGGAAACTCTTAGATATCTACGAGGTAGCCAAGGCCTTTTTGTTTTCTCTCTCTACTCCCAATTTGTGTCTGTCTTGTGTCAAGATGCCAAGACATGAATGCAGAATTCCATGTGTGTCTAAGGCCAGTAATAGGACTGTAATCTCACTCCAGACGAGTAGTCATTGCTAATGGAAGAAAGACAGAACCCAGCCCTGTTCATAATTTCGTTATGGTCCCATTGTGGTTGCAGTAGTGTAGCTTGTACAACAAGGTAAACTGATCCTCTCCAGTAAGGTGCAAATAAGTATCAGCACCAAGACAAGGCATAAAAAGCCAAATTATTACCTCAAGTTAGAGCAAAGATATGGCATCCCAATTATGATGATTCTTGTTTTGAAATTAGTCAGTCTTTGAGCTAACACAACCAAAATGTGATGTATTTCCAGCTCTTTTAAAATATGAGCAATAAACAAGAAGCCAGATGCTGATACATTCATTTATTGCACAGATATGTATGTAATTCAGAACAGTAGAGCTGGTAGAAGTCCCCAGACTTTCATGAGTTCTAAATGATATTTTTATTCCCCTTATTCTTTATTTACAAACATTTACACATCTTGGTTTGTGTTCATATGAGTTCTTGGTGAAGCGCTGTTCTTCATATGACTAGCAATATTCACATGTGAGCAAGAACACTTTTTTATTCTTTACAGTTCGCCATCCATTTTCTTTTTTTTTTTCTTTTGCTCTTTTTCTGTCAATAGGCATATGCTATTGTCTTCGATGAGACCATTCACCAGAAGAGACTGCGTGGTATCTTCCATGCTGTCCAGTTCATGCAGCCAGGAACTGGGAGACAGAATTTCACTGACTTTTTTTTTTCCTGTATGTGGAAAAATTGACTTGGATGTGAAGAAAGTTAACTTTTTTTTGTCAAGCTCTCTTCTATCTGACCCCTAATGTCACCTATGGAGGAGGTTCACTTTTTCTGTTCACTAACTTGACGTACTTCAACATACTCATAAAGTTATCTCTAAATGCAGAAAACAAAGCGTGTCCTCCTTCTACCCATTGCTTCCTGTGCAGTATACAGTAGCATGTATTTATACTTAAACGCGAGAGCTTGTAAGAGATCATTAGCTGCCCCATTCCTGAGTGATGATCAGAGACGTCATTCCTAATGAGTTGGAACAAACAGCTCATTCTCTAGCCCCAAGTGAAAGGCTGTGCTTTAGAGCACACCATGTCAAAAGTATATCTTGATCACATCCTAATTCTGTGCACAACTGCAAACTTCTGTAATAGGATCAAAACATCCCACAAATAGTGACAAAATTCCCCCAATGTCCTGCAAATTGCAAGAAAATTCATGGAAAAAGAAGCAGGAAATGATTTTTCCTGCCAGGGGAGTGGTGACGTAGAACTTTGATTCATTGTTTCCCACAAATGTGAGGAAAATACATTTTAGTACTTTTTAAAATATTGCACTTTGGAATATACATTTTTCTGCCTCATGCTTTTGGGAAAATACTAAAAAACTGATGTGTGTTTATACATGTTACTTTCCACTGGTGTGACACACACAGGTATAGTGTTTAGTAAAGTATAATGCATGCATACTAGGTGATGTGACTGTTTGCTGATGAACAGAAATGCCTGTAGTTTTACCTCAGCTTGTCAATTCCCTAAAGTGGCAGTTCTTAAACCATTGACATTCTTTAATGCTTCAATTACAAAGGAAGCGTCTTAGATTATTTTAATTTGTGAAAGTATTAGGATAAATTAAAGCATATGCAGCTTTATTGTGTTTACAGAATGTCTTTCCTACCTAATAAGAAACAAATAGTACATTTGTGCAAAGTTCCACTGAAGAAATAGTTACAGATCAGCAAAAATTATTCACAGATGGACAGTGCTTTATCATCCTTCTGTAGAAGGTGGCTGCTGTATTTTCAAAGCGAGGCTCAGCTGCCTACTTACCTCCACTGGAGCTGGGCCAGCATCAACTTTTCCTCCAACAAGCATGTGGTTACTATAAGTAGTGTATCTATTCCTCGCTTGATGAGCACACAGCAATGAAAATGAGGCCTGACACATGCATGGAATTAAGCGGCAGGCTGCAATTTTTATTAAACTTTTATCGGGGGGGGGATGCTACCTGCCCATCACCCATAGTCTCCTATATCAGGTATTTAATTGATTCCAGTGCAGGGGTTATAGGCCTCTTGCTATATGATCATACTTAGTGCAAGGGTTAAGGGTTCCTTCCCATATAACCCATAACTCAAGGTGTATCTTTCCTTAACTTATTACCTAGACTCAGTTCTCTGGGGGAGAGAGGGTGCTGAAGAATAGGGACTTTGACCCCCTGGGGCTGAGAGAGCCACAAGGTCTTACCCTATCCCATGAGCCCAAGAATATCCCCATATCTCAGGTCTTTTACCTCTGGGAACTGCTCATTTTATTCTTTTTAGTCACACTGGAAATCAGCTGACAGTTGAGACAAATTAATACCACAGGTAACTAAGGACATTTCTGTCTAACCTACTGTGGCTTGGAGGTGCTGGAAGGAAGGTAAAAAACTCCCTGGTCTGCTGCCAGTTTGGCCCATAGGGGGGAGAATTCCTTCCTGACTCTCAAACAGGTGATTGGCTAGACCTGTAGCATCTGTCAGTCTGTTCCCATTCCTGGTTTGGGATGGATGCGGAGGGGCTGGGGCTGCTGAACGGAAAGAGGGTCCGCATAGCTTGCATTCCAGTTAATTTGGGGAAGTTGGGAAATGCTAGCCAATCAGCACCCCAACTCATACAGCTGGCCAATGGGTGCCAGAGACTCCTAGTAGGGGAGGAGCTACCTGGTGAACCTCAGCAAGTGTCCCCTCCCTCACTGCTGGATGCATCAAGTTCCTCCACCCATTGTGGCAAGTGGGTGGCATTTCTTCCTTTTTCTTGAGGGAAACTGCTCTCTGAAGAACACTTTTATCATCCCAAACTGGGGATGATTGCTGCAGTGGAGCTGTGATTTTTAATCTGACTGCCAATGTCAACTCAGAAAAGGCATTTTTTTAACAACGAAACTGGCTAAATTATACTGAAGCCTCTGCATCAAATTATATTTTAAAATGGTAACTCCCCCCCCTCCACCAAAAAAAATAATCCTGAAATCTGTGGGAGTGTTTCTCTGTAAAATATGTTCTTTATTTAAAAAAAAAATGTGTGGGGACAATACAATATAGTCCTATATATGAGTGACCCTGTGTCCATCTATTTTTACTAGCAAAAGAAAGTCCTTCAACTCACTGCTTCCCTTTTTCTTGAAAGGTGTTGGGCCTTTGCCTCAAAGGTGTAATGTCAATGATAACAATGATTTACCTTATTTACTAGAGTCTGACCTACTCTTTGGTATTGTCTGTATTTACTTAGTCAGCTAAATGGGTGCTAGATAATATTGTTCTGCAGGAAGTTCTTCCTGGAATTCTGAAGTAAACAAAAGAATTAGTCAGTGGGAAAATGAAAACAGGGTCAATGTTCCCTCAGGAATAGAGAATACAAGAAATATATATGAACATCATTCAAGACCTCCTTCCCAGAAACCTAGAAGCCACTAATGCAGCCAGATTACACAACCAGATTTGACTTTGTAACCATTCCCTAACATTCCTATTTCAAGCCAAATTTAATCTAATCTTATGCTAAAACAGAGAAGAAAAAGCCCACTGTTTCTAGAAAGGATTAATTCCAAGATCACTATGGATTGCTTTTTAAATAGGCAGAAGTTTAGAATTATGCGACACTTATCATCTGATATTAACAAGCCATAGCAAAGCCAGAGTCTGAACAGATAACTTATGTGAAGCAGAGTAGCAGTCTTTTTTTGCTAGGAATTGTATTCTTAAGCTAACTGAAATAAGCAAATATTCCTGGCAGGGCCTTAGCTAATGTCATTTTGCTTGGCTGGGAAAATGTGAAATATCTCCGAGAAGAGCTGTTTTAAGAGTAATGCTTAGCGTATATCTCTGACAACACTAAAGCATGCATATTTTTAGGATATTAATAGTCTTTCACCCCATTTGGTCTTAGTTTACAGAAATTATGAATCCTAGTTCTTGATAACATAAAACAGAAAACACCCTAAGAAGAAAAGAATCCTAACATATTTCCCAGAGATGATTACTGAGTATCAGTTAGTCAAATGTGGTCCTATTCCCTCTTTTTGAGGGAAAGGCTTTCATTTTTTGAAGACCATTTGCTTTTTAAGATCCCACGATTACTGACAAAATACTGATTTGTGTTAAGACATTATGATGAGAGAAAAAAATACTGTAGCACAATTTAGGCAGTAAAAAGTGACAGAGCTGAAAAGTTACCAAAGAATGTTTCAGAGAAATAAAGGATGTGATCATAAGGACTCTAGGGGATACAGTTATTTTATTATACTGTATTCCTATTATCGCTTTCATTTGTGTTCCAGAGAGATTTTCAGCAACTTGAGAAATACATTGCAGGAACTTTAAGAAATACATACTGGGGCCAGCTATTCCTTAGATATGTGCACACAACTCCCATTGAATTTAACTGGAACCCCACGTCTGTATCCAAGGGCAGAAATTAGCTTTTGGTGCATGTCTTTATGTAGTTAGCATGCAGTGTCAATATGTGTATATATACAAATGCAAGTATCCAAAAAAGTGACTGCTTTATCCTCTCGTTAACTTGAAAGGCTCCTAAGGCAGCAGGGGCACATTAGTTGGAAACTATTGAGAAAAATATATTTTGAGGCTTTTTTTCCCCCATGCATCATAATCATAACTTATATTTGTTACATTTTCTTCACTGAACCAACAAGCACATATAGTCACGTTCAAACAGCCACTAGATCCCATATGAGAGAGTTTCAATTTTACAGTAAATTTCCTGTTTTATGGATACCTTTCTGAAAAATTCCTCATGGTATTCTTATAAGAATACAAACTTTTTCTTAAAACATATAAAATCAATGACCTTTTATTAGTTATTTTATTGTAATCTTTATTTCTTCCTTTATTCCTGGTTTTGTTGAAGATGGACTGAATAGATTTAATTTGTGTTTTATTATTTCCGTTTTGCAAACTTTACATTATAGCTATTTTAGGTTTTGTTTTTGTTTTTTAAAAACATATTTTATCACAGCCAGTTATGTAGCACATCCTTGGGTGTGAAAATGCATCTTATTTACAAAGACCTCCTCTGATCAGACTGTAGTTAAATACATGTACAGGATGTTACAATTTGAAGTGTGCAAGACATTTGTGTTTTAATTAAAATTTTAGAGGAAAAACTCATTCACATGAATTACTAGCTGGAGTTTTAGCAGGTTGCATAAATGGTGACAACTTGCATCTTTGTATTCAGGATGAGTATGGAGTTACTTAGTGAAAATCACTACATATGTTAAATCTTTTCAGTATGTGCTATCAATATTAAAGATATGTGGATATGAATTTACATGAGTGCAAATTAGCAATACTTGATCTGCTTCTATTGTTGTTTTTTAGGTTTTGTTTTTAACATCAAACAATTTTTAATCACGTGCATCATTGTAACTTTGTTACATTGTCTAGGTTTATGATATGGCAAGATGTACTGTACTCTTGTCTAATGCTGTCTGACACAAAATGTGAAAAACACCCGAAGGGAAAAAAACGACAAGACAACAATTTTTTTTCATGCGCAATTATGATGTATTGAAATACTTGCATTTCCCATAAATCAGTCCTGTTATGAGTTCCTTAGTATAGTTTGGGACTGATCTATATTTGTGCAGACCAAATTCATCTTGCTGATCATGTTTCCAACCGCCATCTCCCCACACACAATAGAACCAAAAGGGAAAAAACCCCTTTCACTCTTACCAATTTTCTATAACCAGTGTCGAGCAGAAGATTTCATGGGCATCTCCACCCTCCCTTCTGGAGGTGTGACTGCAGCAAGTGAAGGCATACCTGAGGTAGCTTTGATCAAGATAGCTTGCTAAAAGTAGCAATAAAGCACAGCAGCATGGACTAGCTGCCAGAGTACAAGACTGCCTGGGAGCCTGGGCAAGTATGTGTGTGTGTTTGTGCCACTGACTGTGCTGCTGTGGCTTTACTGCTACTTTTATTGAGCTAGCTTGACCAAAATTAGCTCAGGTATGGCTACATGTGCTGCAATCACACCTTCTGATTGCAGTGTAGATATACCCTATATGTACCTAACCATGCCAATCTTTTTTTTAACCAGAACTCTCATTACTATTTATTAGTAAGAGTTCAGTACAGTCACTAGACCCCAATTGAGATGAGCATCCCATTGTGCTAAGTACTATGCAAGCATAGAATAAGAGACCGTGGCAGCTCTGAAGAGTTTATAGTCTAATTAGAAAAATCAGCCTAAGGGCTTGGGGAAGGGGTTATCATATATGCACTGGATGAACAATGTGATGTTCTGCAAATAGCATGTTCGTGATAGCCACAATTCTTCTGTTGCTTTGTCGTTTAAAAATATAGGGAAGGGTTTTGCTGGGATGGAATTAGTTAAGCAGAGAGACAAGGAAAGGAGAGGGAATACTGAAGAAGAGAGGGGGTGGAAGAAAGAGAAGGCAAGGAGGGTAGAGGGCAGGTGAAGTGAGGCTGAAGTGAACAGACAGGATGGGAGGTGACATTTGGATCAAACAGCAAATCAACAGATAGTAATTAATGACCTCATCTGTGTCTGAAGGTCCCTGCTGCAGCTGCTTGTCTTCTGCTCCTGGTGATTGAGTTTCTGGTGGTCTTTTCCAGCCATTTTTCTTCCTCAAGCTATACAGTGATGGGTGTTTTTAATATAAAACCCTTAGATAGTCAATTTAGGGCCTTTTCTACCTCTATACACAGAGGGGATAAGAACTCATCTTATCTGGAAGAGGAGGGAAGTGCCACCTCCTCTGCCTTGTTTCTCCCTTCCACATACCTAATGGAAACTTGTTTGGGTATGTGTGTGAAGGGGTGGGGCTAAGACCGGGAGTGGGAAAGGCTGTGGCCGAGGTGGGGTAGAAATGAAGAAGGATGGCTGTTCATCACAGTTTCGTATCTTCCCAACTTCATGGTCCACACCCAAACATGCTGTCCTTGTCAGTATTCACCTACCTTCTGTTCTCCATCTTCTCCACAGGCCCTTGGGGTTGTTCTGGGCAGCAGGCAGCAGAAAACTCCTTGTAGAGTGACTCCTGAAGGATCAATACTGCAGGGTAGAAACTGGAGCCAATAGACTTTCAGGGATCCACCAAAAATATTGTTTAAATCAATAGGTTACTCTGGATCCCTTGAAATCTATTCATTATAGAATATGAAGAGTAAGAAAGCCCTTTACTTTCTCCATGGGAAGGAAATCCTAGCATCTGAGGGAGAAGTTGTTTCAGGACTCTGCTAGGGGAATCTTGTAGAGACCCATGTCCCAGATACTGTAGTGTATTGTGCAGGAGATGATCAGTTATTACAGTAGTGTCTAGAGGACCTACCTGAGATTAGGGCCTGTAGATAAGAAATAGGGTAGGTCTACACTTTGAGCTGGGGGTGTGTTTCCCAACTTGAGGCATACTTGCACTGGCTCTGATCAAGCTAGCTTGTTAAAAATAGAGTGTAGCCACAGTGGTGCAAGCAGTGGGAGGGGCTAGCCACCTAGAGTCTGTGCCTATGGTCTTGGATGAGTATATACGTGGGGAGGCTAACCCTTCCTGCCACTCTCACCACCACAGCTACACTCCATTTTTAGTGTGCTAGCTCAATCAGAACTAGTGTGGGTATATAGCCTCAAACTGGAAATCCCACTCCCAGTTCTGAGTGTAGACCTACCCACAGTTCCTGCCCAGTCTGGAAAGACAAGACCAAGGGTGAGAGAAAGGAAGCATTATTTCCCCCATTTTATAGACCAGGAACTGGTGCACAGTGAGATTAACACTAGTCATGCAGAAAATCTGCGGAAGAGCCTGGTTTATGGTTAGGGCCTAACTGAACCCAAATTTTGTGAGTACCAGTTTTGGTGCCAGTTAAATGCCTCAACCATAAGGCCACCTCTTCTCTCTATAAAGTCATAAATGATCATTAATGTGCTGTAGAGGTTACTAAAATACCCATTATTATGGTCAGCGCTTATTCGTATCTAACAGATGGCCAGTGGCAGTTCATGCATGCAGCTCATATACAGATGCCATAATCCATATTGTCACTCCATACTTTATTATATCTATTTTAACTTTGAAAACTGACACTGAACATTGTAGCTTTAGGGAAAATATTGAACTATTTATAGAATTAGGCTGAAGAAAATTGTTGATAAATTATCTGCTGAAGTTGATCATTGCTGATATACCTTGAAATAAAAATCATTGTAACTACACAAAATGGATTTAATGGTTTCTAAATAATTTTGTGTGCGCGCGCACGCATGTCTGCATGTGCGTGCCCTACAAATATGATTTTCAGTGATGGTACTAACCTAGAATATTAATAAATTAGACATATTCAGTTAAATTATTACAACTTCTTGGGTTTATTGGATGTTCTATGAACTGCAAAAGGAAATTACAGCTGAGGTTTGTGTGAATCACAGCTATTACTTGAAAATATAAATATGTACCTTAATCCCACAGAGGGAAGAAGTTGCAATATTTTTATTTGTAATTTGTCTTTGATCAGGGAAGAAGCACTATAGAAACAGACAAACTGTATTATTTAAGTTCTGATTTAAAAAAAGAAATAGGAACAAAAAGTGTGTGCCCTTCTACCTCAAAAGTAGCTACCAACAGGGTTTTCTATATTAGTCCAAAAGCATCCGTCAATTATTTCACTTTTTTTGTTTGTTCTCTGATATTTACCATTTGCTACTGCTGTTGAAAATCCTTGACCACCTTGTGAAAGCTTTTTGTGTGTGTGCGCGCGCACGCAAATCTGCATTGATCTTGCCCATAGGTGTTTGATCTAGCCCATCCATTGTGTGCATGGCATTTCACCCATATACCATGTCACCTGAAAGAAATTACCATTTGGTTAATCATTGAAGAAAAAGAAATGTTTTCAAGTTCACTGATGTTTTAGTTACTTCAACTAAAGTATTGTAATTGCAGTATAAGGTATCTCACTGAAAAAGTTCTCACATGCTCATGTATTTGCCATAACTATCACTGGAATAGTTTCCCACCAAGACTAGTGAATGGTGCCTGAAGAAAACTGTAGGTTTTAAAATTCAATTAAACCTGTACAAGGGGAAGTAATATTACTCAACCTATTATGTTGAGAAAAGTATCCCAAAATGTCCTGAATACAAATGTTTATTTTTATTAGAAGGGCACCTGTGTTAATCTAACCATTTTTACCCATCTCTTGAGTGCTTACTTAAGACAATTTTCACTATCAGAAAATGTCAGTAATGGAGATGACATCTAAACATACTCTTTGGCTAGTGTTTTGTTTTTTTTTTAATTCCATCTGCAGAAGGATGGATTCTGATCTTGTGATTAGGTTAAGGAAATGAGAGGCAAGCTCTTGAGTTCCCTTCCCAACTCTGCTACTCCATTCACTTTCAACTCTCACATATGGCCTAACTTTTCAGAGGTGCATAACACCTTCAACTCCTACTGAAGTGAAATGCAGCTGCAGGTTCCCAGCTTCTCTGAAAACAAGGCAATTAAAAATGTGCATGCCAATTCATCTATCTCTGAAATGTTATAGTAATATTTGCTTCATAGGTATTCTGGAGGATTAATGTAAAATTTGTAAAATTCTTTGAGCTATTAAAAGCATAGCTGCTATATAGGTTCAGAACTTCGGTATTAAAATATGATGGAATCCACTCCCAAAGGGTTTGCTATCTGTGGGGAGATGAGGCATTTGCATGGTGGTTATGTCACTCAGCTGGGAAAGAGGAGACCAGCGTTCAAGTGCCTGCTCCCTAGCAGAGAGTCAAACCTGCATGTCCCATATCCCAGGTTGAGGTTTCCAAAATTATCATACTAAGGAACTCCACAGTTCTGGTTCATTTGTAGCTGACAGACACGCCATTTTTCAATGTATTCTTGAGCTACCTTTGCTTCCTCTTTATTGATTGTGTTACATGGAAAGTAGAGCTGGCTTTGATGAGAAGGAAATATTCTACTGTTCACCTTTAGTTGTCATCTCCACTACCAGTGGAAACATGGACTCTTCTGTTAACTAGACTAAAATATGATCCATAAAAACCTACACCGAGTCCAGGCCTTACAGAAACTTTTTCCTTTACAGGTGTCTCAGAAATATTTCAATGCCAAATGAAAGGCAGCAGAAGCAATATCTGCTGAATAGTGGAATGTTATCAGTGTGAGTGGAGTGGAATTACCAGAAACTTCTGGCTATATCTAACCACTCCAGTGGTGAAGCTGGAGATTTACAAGACCTAGTTTTCTTGTCTGTCACACCAATATAAATTAGGAGTAACTCCACTGAACACAATAGTGTTAAAATGGTGCAAGAGGACAGGCGAATTTGGCCCTGTATCTTCCATAGAGAGGAAGAGGTATCTTTCCATTATCAAGGATGGTTTAAACAACACTGTCAAACCTGCAGTTGCAGGGGGATCCTAGCAATGCTATTCTGATATTTAAAGTGCTCAAGTGCCACGTTGTCTGCAGAACGAACTGCTTTATGAAAACTGAGTTCCAAGATAATAACTGGAGGCCTCAGTGAATCAGTATGTCTGTCTCCCTCAATAATGGTCCTGTCAAGTTCATATCACAAGTTGCTCCCCTTGTCCTTTTGATAGGAAACCTCCTATTCACTGTTCTAGTTACACTCCCTCCCCCCCATTAACTTCTGGATACATTCCCCATTCCATTCCCTTTCCACAACACTGAGTTTATCCATCTGGTATCTCATGAGTAGCATTGCCAACAGTCCCTTATTACAAGACATGTCTCTTTTTTTTTCATTTCTGAACAACAAGATCAGGAGTTGCTGAGTGCTGCAAAAAGCAGCAAGAAATACCCCGGTGAATGTAGGTGAGTGCTGCGGCTTATTTATTATTAATATTTGGAGGTGATCTGGGGCATGGGTGCTAAGAAGATAGTTCCTTATTTTTGAAATAAACTATTGGCAACCCTACTCATGGGAGCTCAGGGGAAGTGAAGGGGTATCAGAGAAGTGGGTGCACATTCATGGATTGCAGACTTTTTGGAATGAAAATGCTTATAACTCTTTAAAAATGACCTTATTTATGGCTGCCATTAAAAAGTCAGCATTTGTCAATATTTATTGCATGTTAGCATCTGGGATTAACACAATATTTTCCCTATACTTAAGAAATAACTGATAACTGTGGGGTGTCTGTGACAAATGCTGTTTCTTTCATAGTAGCAATGGAAGCAGTTTCTCAGCAAAGACAAATGATGTGTAAATATTTTCACATGTACCTTATTGTTTCCATTATGAGTTTTTGCATCAAAATCTGGCAAGGCACTCCTTTCAATGAGGCTATTATGTAGACTTCTCAATCTGGCAGTGAAGTGGAGGACTGCACTTTCTTGCTAGATTTTCCTTATTCTGATCATAGAGCTGTATGGACAGTTGACAGCGAAGCCTGACCCTGTTAATATTGAGCACAAATGTGAGATTTGTAACTTTCCGTGACTGGGGGAAAGTTAGATGACACAGCAGTGAAATCCATGAACTTCCTCCCTCCAATGGGTTGGCCTTCTATGTTTCCCATAATTGACCTCTCTCCCAGTGGTCACATTTGAGCTTCTGAACTCAAAACTTACTGTCTGAAATCCTGGCCTAATTAAAGTCAATGGCGCAAACATCCCATTGATACAAGGATTTCAACCAATGTGTCTTCAGACAATGTCTTCTGGGGTTGGTCCAATGATTTTTCTAGAGTGGTGCATAAGAAGAGGTCTGATTGTCGCATAAAAAGCTGAAG